>NC_133771.1:204895883-204932559 GCF_003597395.2 Chelonoidis abingdonii
TGAAGCGTTAGGGGGTCTTTTGCCCAAGGACCCCTACTGGAAAGTTGGGTACCAACCGGGATTTGAACCCCGGTCTCTCGTATCAAAGGGCGGTCTCCCGTATCAAAGGGCGGCGCTCTTAACCACTACGCTATCCAGTCGGTATATATATATATATATATAAATTTTTTAAAAAATTTTTTATTTATATATATATATTATTTACATCCTTCATAATTTGATCTAGATTCCCTTTTTTGTATGAGTCTTTTCTATGTTTCATGTCACTGAAGATCTGGTTAAGCCAGAGAGGTCTCTTATCATGCTTTATATAGGAGCTTTGAATGGAAAACACAGATATTTCTAACTATGCTAGTTCTATGGTGGCATAACAATAAAGTGTGATTAATAAGGCAGCTTAACTTCTGCATCTTTCAGTGGTCCTTAAACTTACACAGAAATTGCTTTTCGCTGCTTATAAGATCAGAATTGGAGATTTTAATCAATCTTTTACAATTCAGTATTCTCAGTAGCTACTTTGTCACAACCTGTTTCCATTTCACACCCACTGTCTGTTACTTTTGAATTGTGAATGAGGATTTATATGCATCACAAAAAGCTGTCCAATAATTAGTTCTGCAAGATACACACATTTAAAACACTGAATCCTTTGCCATATGCATCAACTGAACCTCCTAACTCTTCCATATCATTCCATGCCAAATTAACAGTTGAGATTAGAAAATCTGCACTTAATTATCAAGAAATATGACTGCTAATTATTAAAAATATTTGTAAAGAGTGCCAAGTAACAGAGGTATAAAAGTAGGAAAATCATTACAGCTATTGTTTAAACATGACATCTAAATTCTGTTCTCTGTCAAAAAGTTAACTGACAAATCACATTTGTTTTTTGCAGTGTTGTTGTAGCCATGTTGGTCCTAGGACATTAGAGAGACAAGGTGGCTGAGGTAATGTAACTTTCAACGGACTAGCTTTTTTTAATGAAAAAGACAAGTTAGTTAAAAAGGGCTCTTCTTCAGATCTGGAAAAGATACTGAGTGTCATAGCAACATGCACAGATTGTTCAGCGTACATAGTTAACACATATTATAAGAGACCAGGTGAAGTGGCCAGTTAACACATCTGCAGTCATAAAGCAAAAGAGTTAGTGGGTTACAGATTGTTGTAATGAGCCATAAATCAAGTGTATTATTAAGATAATGATTTTTAGCATCTAGCAAAAGTTTTGAAATTGAGCCCCTAGATTCATTATGGCTTTTTACCACACTGGCTGGAAGCTGAATCTAGACTAATTCAGGCAGGAAATAACGCATACATTTTTAGCAGTGATAGTAATTAGCCACTGGAACAACTTCCCAAGGGCCGTGGTGGACTCTCAATCATTGACAATTTTTAAATCAAGTTTGGCTGTTTTTCTAAAAGATCTGCTGTAGGAATTATTTTGGGGAGGTTCTATGGCCTATGCTATAGAGGAGGTCAGACTACATGATCGCAATGATTCCTTAGGCTCCATAAATCACTGATATTAATAAAGTTATTTGTATCTCCTGACTTGGCTTTCGATTTTTTTTGTGGCCCTTTCAGAGTCAGTTTGACACATACACAACATCATCTCCCAGCTGTGCTCCTGATTCTCAGGCATATTCACTATGAGTACTTCTTATTTAATGTTCTATAATTACTAATGTTTGCTTGACATCACTTTTACAATTCTGTCCCATGGGAAAGTCTCTTTATAGAATGTTCACCTTCCCTTCACAAGAGACTTTGAAATATTCAGCGTATTTGCAAGAGTTTCTTTTGAATAAGAGGTTGTAACATGGATTCTTATTCTCCCTCTTAAAGGAATTCAGCTTCAACTTCTGTGTTGTAACATGTTCCTCTATTGCTGATGACTGATGACTTGGAGCTTTCTACCTCCTGGATGTATTCCTGTGCAGGACTCTACAGGCCTGCAATTGCCCACTCATTTGACAACTTTTCAGTGGGATGCCTCTCTGCTGAAAGACTCTCCCCTGGGGATCATCTCACCCTTTAGTGTTCTTCCTCTCTCTTATCTGTTAATGTTGCCTACTTGAAACAGATATCAGTGGAACAGATTTATCCATCATCAAATGCCTTATTATTACAGGCACACTCTGGACCTGCCCCCTGATGCCCAGAAACCTCTGAGATTCTTCAGTAAGTGGCACCCCTGTGTTATTTATTTATATACCCACCACCACCCCAATACAATCTTGTTCATCAAAGTATTTATAGTTGTTCCTTGCCCTTTCCCACAGGGCTAGAGAGGAACAGAGATCTCCATCCCTTGGAATCTCAGGGCATATTGGGCTCAGCTGATCCAGTGTGCTTCCCTTCCCTTCCTTCCTGTGACTTCTTTTATACCCCTCAGCTGATGGCTAATTGGTTCATCGGCTGCCAGACTGATCAGCTAATTATTCCCCCAATCACCCTTCTCCAAGGGAAGTAATTGGCTCACCCCTTAGCCTCCAGCACACTACCACACTTGTACACCGGTCTCTATCAGTGGGTTTATCTTTCTTCTGTGCAGATACAAAGCTGTCATTTATGGGAGGCATCAAATGCTCTCACCAACAAGCTGGGAAAATTCAATTATATTTGTTTAATTTGACTGTTTTATCATTTAAAAACACTTTTTTTAGCTTCTTCTGTGGGATGAGGGTTTCTCCTTATAGTGAAGCTGCTACCCTTTATTTTTGCCTAAAGTATTCTCAGTCTTCCCCCTACTGTGGAGCAGGCTTTCAATCAAATCAGAGGATAAAAAGGCCTACTGCAAGCTTTACTGTGTCACCTGTAAAACCAACTAATCTGATCATCTTCCTGGTGACACCTGCATGTCCTGTCTGCAGATCTTACCCCCACAGGCCACATGCCCCTGTCATGATAGGAGCTTGGGATACAACAGCTGCCCCTGCCCCCAGTAGGTCTGCAGAGGAATCAACAGGCAGTCTGTAGGAGACTCTGCTCCAGAGGAAGTAAGCTATTGTTATGCATGAAAAGTTGCATACATTCAACAAGAGACATAGCTCAAGACATGCCCTAGTGAAAAGTCCCAGTGCCTCATTGCCCCTCAGCTATCAGGCACATGGGCTCTTCTTGTAGAAACACATACCATATTCAGCAACATATTAGTAATTCTCCACTAAATATGAAACTGATGTTTATGGCCACCTATCAGAGTCAGGAATTCTGTCCAGTAACAGACTCTCTCAAAAGGTCACTCCAGATCTAAGTTCCCATGGTCATCACACCAAGCCAAATGAGATAACCCTGTCTTCAGGATAATATTCAGAGGAGAATCCCACGATCATTGGTATGAAGCATGACACTAAGGCCTGGTCTACACTGGGGGTGCGTGTGTGTGTGTGTAAGTCAGTCTAAGTTACGCAACTTCAGCTACGCAAACAGCGTAGCTGAAGTAGATGTACTTAGAGCTATTTACTGCGGTGTCTACTGCAGTAGGTCAACTGCTGACACTCCCTCGTTGACTCCACCTACACTTCTCACTCCAGTGGAGTACTGGAGTTGACAGGAGAGCGCGTGGCGGTCGATTTATCGCATCTTCACTAGACACGATAAATCAAGCCTGCTGGATCGACCGCTCTGGAGATAAGTGTAGACATGCCCTGACTCCTCTGGTTTTAGTTTCTCACCTCATCCTTCACTTTTTTTTTAGACATCTGTTCTGAATAAAAGTTGGAAAACATACCAGGCTAAGAAGTCAAAATCCAAATGAGAAGCAGTTACATAGACAAGAACTCTATTCCTTCTCTTTTACTTCAAACTCCTCTTCATCAAAAGAGAAAGGGGAAGTATGCTGCAGAGAAAGTGGAGGAACCATAAGAGAACAGATTTTTCTACCACGGTTTTAAGAAACTATGCTCAGATGTGCCATGGCTTTCAGACAGTTGACAGAGGACAAGGCAGACAATAAGAGTTTTATAAATACAAAAGGAAAAGAGCTTGTAATCACCAGACATACAGTAGAACCTCAAAGATATGAACACCAGATTTATGGACTGACGGGTCAACTGAATACCAGGTGAAACTGGAAGTAACCAATCAGCCAGCAGCAGAGACAAACAAACAAACAAAAAAGCAAATACTGTACTGTGCCTGTATTACATCTTAAAGGAACACACATCTGGGCTGCCTGTCCCCACCCCATCCCCACATGCAAGGCAGCTAAAAAGACACTGGTACTGCCAGCCCAAGGCAGCAGCAGAGCAGAAGCAGTGCTATGGGCTACGCTGCTTTCATCCTCCCACCTCTGCCAGGAGGGGGACGCTGTTTTATCTCTCGCACACCCACTCACCCTTGCTGGGAGGAGAATTAGGTTGCAAACTCTTGGCAGCACTGAATAGAGAGCTCAGCTGCTATTGAAACCTGGCCTGGAGTGTCAGCTGCTGGATCTGGAGCCCGAACTGTGCTTTATTCAGAGTTATTAACATTTCAGAGTTACAGACAACCTCCATTCACAAGGTGTCCGTCACTCTGAGGTTCCACTGCACATTAACTAAAATGTAACAGGTCAGAGTGGGAGGCTGCTATGTGATGTCTAGGCACGCTAACAGGCTGTATATAAAATGTTTCTATACAAAAGCCAAGAAGTATGAATACAGCTTCCTAGTGTAGCTGTTGCACTTGCATTTCTTTCAGAGGACATGGTAACACCAAAAATGGCAAATTCTTCCACAAAATGAGAGAGAGAAGAATAGATAGGGTGACCAGATGTTATGGGGAATATATCGGGAGCACTGCGGGGGGACTACACTCACCTATCCGGGAGTTCAGCAGCAATTCAGCGGAGAGTCCTTCAGTTGCGGATGGTCTTCAGCTGTATTTTGGCGGCAGGTAATAAACCTTGCCGCCAAAGACAGAAGCACTCACCACCGAAGACCGTCCACAACTGAAGGACTCTCTGCTAAATTGCCGCCGAAGACCAGGAAACAAAATATTGGGACAAATAGTGTCCCGACCATACTCTGGTCGGGACGCAGGACAAACTCCTCAAAATTTGGACAGTTCCGATTTTATTGGGACATCTGGTCACCTAAGAATAGAAGGGTCTGAGGTGTAGTCTTAAGACATTTGCTCTGCCTTCCACTACTGCTATTTCTTTCACTAGAGCAGGTAGTCACCACCTAATGGCCTTCAGAAGTTGGCAAAAAACAACAAAAAGTTAAATCAGTTAAACTGACCTCACTTTTTTCTTAATATCTGCATTCACTGAAGCCAATATAGCCCCAGCCAGGTGTCAAACCTACACATGTCTCTCAGACGCTGCCATGGTTAAGAATATGGAAAGCTGACAGCCAGACTAAATTGCTATTGTCTGCTAAGACATTTACTGAGGAAGTCTTTGAGGCAGAATTCAGTGACAAAGAAAAACATACTCTGCAGTCCAATGAGCAGGCAAACGAAGACAAAAATATCATTTACAGAACAGTGCTCTCATCAACCCGAACAGAAATAACAGAGAGGACAAAAAGCACTGATCTACTGAAAGCAGGGGCAGGGCAGCCAGTAATGGGAATTCTGAAGGAAACACTTGACTGTTATGTGAGACAGCAGTATGATCATAGCATGGTGGAACCAGCAGCTTCAACCTACATCAACTGTATTTACAATCATAGAGTTCCACTTACTGTTCCTGAAAGGCATACACTTTAAAGCAGACCGTATAAGTCTGTGGTAGATTCAAGGCTGAGAGGGGAGTATAAATGACAAGATAATTTGAGCATTCAAAGAGAAGTGGATATATTAACCTCCAGGCACAGTAAGAAGATCAAAAAATGAAACCAGTTAATATGACCTGAAAGCAGCTACAAATGCATTCCTACCAATTCCGCTCATAGCCACGACCCTATTCAAAATCTGAAAATTGCGGACACTACTCCTGATGGTACAATCAAATGGGCTGAAGTTTTCATGGCTTGTCTTGCAGTGAGAGTGACATTTCTAAGTTACACTTTCACGATACATTTACATGATAAAGCGATTGCACTACAGTACTTGTAAGAGGTGAATTAAACATACTATTTCTTTCTTTATCATTTTTACAGTGCAAATATTTGTAATAAAAAATAATATAAAGTGAGCACTAGACACTTTGTATTCTGTGTTGTAATAGAAAACAATATATTTGAAAATGTAGAAAATATTTAATAAATTTCAGTTGATATTTTATTGTTTTACCTAATCGCGAGTTAGCTGCGATTAATCAACAGCCCTAGTAAATTTATCTTTCTGCAGAACAAGAGTATCTAATTCATTCACTTTTCTTCCAACCATACCTAGCTCTAGCCCAAACCTCATGAATTCCAGTTTTAGAATATAAACAAACAGTCTTCCCTAAAATTATGCACCCACAGCCTCAGTTTATATAATACTATTACAATTTGTATTAAAAGTCTATTAAAATATTAAGTTGATTTGCTTTACTTTGCATGATCCAGATGTCACTATCAGTGTAATGGCTTCCATTCAGACATTAATTGTTTCAAATGAACAACAGTGAACCACAGTAAGACTGCCTTTCTCTCATCATAAAATATTCTCATTGCAAACTTGAAACAAAAACTAATTAAACAACAAATATGCTGAGCTTTTATTGCTATAGTTATAAAACTACAATTTTTGGTGTGGACTTTCTCCATGGAAACCTTTCCATGATTTTAAACCTGGGATCCTTTGAATGGCTAAAAATAAATCAATATAGGACTGGGATGTTCACTCAATCAAGGATATTGACAATCCATGACTGGGAAAAGGAAACAGAAACACTGAGGTAGAGTTACATTAAAATTCCTTAATCCTAGAAAATAGAGAAAACTCCTACTATGATTCAAATGATAAAAGTGGTTGACCTAGCTTCTCCCAGGGAGATTAATCCCATAGGAAGTCCTACATATGGCTTTACATCTCCTCAGCAGGAATATTATCTAATATGCACTTGGTTTTCTCAATAGGAATTGTCGACTACACAGTATATTTATATATACACCATTAATTTTATTGTGAAAACTGTGAGCAGAATTTTAATACGATTATTTGAACTAAATATCCAAACACTATGGACTGGATATTTCTTAGTTATGACCATTCATAAAAAGAAATTCAACTACAGTCCAGACTTCCAAGGGAAGTAGATCAACTAATATTAAGAACAATTTTCCATAAGGAATATGTTTTTGTTGGATTTCTAAATATCAGCAGTGTAAAGAGTTGAGGAAATAGCTTATTAGAGCCCAGTTTTTGTCAGAAACCTGTCAGTCAGATTTTTTCCAAGACTCTGTCTTCTTGATTCCAATTTCATAGTGTACAAATCCGAAACTATGAGTATGAGCATCAGCTTTCTGTTTTCTAAAGAACAAGGAATCTATGAGATCATATAGACATTTAGATAGGCCATCTTCTCCTCTATCATATCCAAAGTAGCCATATCAAGAACTACAGCTATCCAATAGATAGTTTACAAAGCCATGGGATATACATTTTTTCTGCCCTGTTCAAATAATTACAGATTTCGAGACTCAAAAGAACTGAAAAAGTGCATATCAATCCGACACCAGAAAAAGAGTTTATGGAAAACCTATCACATTCTTCAAAACAGAGAAGTTTTAGATCTGATACTTTTAATAAATAAACTATAAAACACTTTTCCTGTAACTTCCAAAAAAATCAAGTTCACTTGCTAGCTTGGTGGACACTAACCATTTGAAGAGTGACCAATAAGCTCCTTAGCTTGTTTGAGCCAGAAGTCATTCTGAAACATTCAAAAGGCAGATTTTCTTAGTAATCAACAATACTCAGGTAGTAAAAAGAAATGACCACTCAGTTATGTCTGATTATTAGACAAAACATTTTTTATCTCAGAAATTAATTACAGCTCTTAAACCTGGCATTTGACTAACAGGTTAAAATACTTCAGTACAAGACATTGTTCTAAACAAAAACCTCACCCAACCTTTTTTTTTTTTAAAACACTAAATGTGATAGAAGACTAATGTAATACAGTCTATTAATCTTTTATCTGGTGGGGAGGGAAAATCCTAGGAGCAGTGGTCCCAGACAGAGGCTCTGCAAATGAGGAAAGAGATACAGCTCCTATGCACTGTGGTGACTCAGTGCTTTTGGGGAACAAAATCTTTGATCTCACCGTAGGTTGCCTCATAGTGGCTTTCCTTAGTCCTTCTCCCCACTGAAAGAACAACTCCACTAATTGGCCCAGCTGCATCTGCCCTTTATTCCCCAATCCATGGTGAAGGAATAATTGAGTGACAGTTAACTGGAGCAAAAAAATAAGTAGAATAAAAAATAAAGAATTTTAAAACATAATTTTCACTTTCTGCAGGTGTGAGAATCATAGCTGGGATACCATTAACCCTCTGGCCACACACGGAGAAGCATTCGGACTGACAGATTTGGGGTAACGAATTAACTTCACTGTTGCGTACCATTTGTTCCTTAATAGTTTATATGGCAGACACCACCCCCTTATGTTTATATGGCAGATATAGTGACTGCAAAATGAGTGGGAGTTGTTAATATTCAACAGCACGAATACATTTTCACTTATTATCCTACCTATCTGAAACTTTTTAAAAAGGCACTGTAAGGACCATTGTGCATTTTTGCTCAGAAAAGATCAAAGCATCAGTAAAAGTAGCCACAAAGTCCCATCTCTCTCGCTTCACTAAGTAAGAAATTTGTAGCACAAAGTGATTGCTCCATGGTGGAAATGGGATGTCAGGGAATTAATTACAATGATCTTGTATCGTTTAAAGTGGAATTTAGCAATGTATCACTTGACTAGCACAAAGCAGACCACGACATAGGTAATCCCAAGAGTTAATCTATGACAAATACCACTGTCTTCTAAAAAGCCAGTGGCGCCATGGCAAACACCCAATCTATACCTTCTTTAGTACGTTCAACTTGGTTACCATTTCACGTAGTTTACTTTTGATCTGAGAGTGGGTAAAATCTTTTCTTTCTAGAAAGACAGCTTTGTTTTCAGTTTACTATATTTTTCACTGAGTTCACAGAAGCAAAAACTTCAAAAACACAAGCAAAGGTGGAGTGTTTCTGATATCCTCAAAGTGCATTGCTTCAATCAGCACACTAACTCAAGATGCTACCACAGGAAGGCTTTTAAAAATTTAAAATCTGCCACGTTTGTGAAATTTTAAACAAAGCCATTGTTGTTGAGTGGCTACAAATATAAAAAAATAATGGAACATAAACAGTAAATAACACCTACGGGGTAAAAAAGGAAAAACACACACTTGACTGAATGAGTAAATATAATTTAACATCTTCTTGAGTCACTGGCAAATTATGGATCTTTTGTTTTTATAAGCATAACCAGAGTTATAAATAAAGGTAACGAATGTTAAATATGTAACATCAAAAGTTCCATTGTATAAAAAATTAAAATGTTAATAAATGTTCAATGGACTGCATGGCAAAAATATTCCAAAAGATTACTAGCACTTTTGAAGGGAAATGTCCTTGTTGTAGGTGCTGTTTGTTGTTTTGCTTTGAGTTTTTGTTCTTTAGCAACTGCAGACCACCGAGAGTGTTAGTTAGTACTGTGGAATACATATGAGATAAAAATGGTTTCTTTGCTGAAAAATATTCAAGAGTAATATATAAGGAGAATGAATGCAATATGTAATTTAGGTACAGAAAAAATATTATTCTAAAGTGAATTATGGATGTAATACCAATAAGAAACTAGCATATGGAGCAATCTTTGAGTTTCCTCTTGCGCCAGAGGGCAAAGAGGGAAGAATGTATTTCATTTTCACTATTTAATAATAAACAGGCAGTGTACAGCTCAAATGAGTCTCATTAAGGTGACTAAGTTAAATGCAGTACTTCTTTTATTGACCTTTTACTGGAGTCTGTGCACTCTACTCAGGGCCGGTGCAAGGAAGTTTCGCCGCACCCTACGGCAAAAAAATTTCCAACCTTGACCTTGTCTCCCCTACATCCCCCCATGGCAACTAACCCTACCTGAGGAGACTTCCCTCTCCCCCCCAGTAGCTAACCCAGCTTGGGGAGACTTCCCCCCCTCCCGCGGCAGCTAACTTTGCCTGGGGAGACTTCCCCCTTTCCCCCCGCCGGCAGCTAACCCTGCCTGGGGAGAGTTCCCCCCTTCCCACGCCCCCCGGCAGCTAACCCTGCCTGGGGAGACTTCCCCCCCTTCCCTGGCAGCTAACCCTGCCTGGGGAGACCTCCTGCGGAAACTAACCCTGCCTGAGTAGCTCGCCCCAGCTCACCTCGGCTCCGCCTCCTCCACTGAGCACGTCAGCTCTGCTCTAATTCTCCTCCCAGCTCAGGCTTGCGGTGCTGATTGGAGGAGACTTAGAGCTGGGCTACGTGCTCAGCAGAGGAGGCAGAGCGGAGGTGAGCTGGGGCAGGGAGTGGTTCCCCTGTGCGTCTCCCCCTCGTTATTGCGGGCAGCCCTCCCCATGCACCCTCCCCCACCCAGCTCACCTCCACCTCCTTGCCTGAGCGGGCTTTTAGGTGCACCCAACCACTAGGCACCCTAGGCGGCCGCCTAGTTTGCCTAAATGGTTGCACCGGCCCTGACTCTACTGGCTAAATCATATCACCAGATTCCAAGTGAATTCTGGGTTGTTGTTATTATGATATATTATTTTATAATGTTTACAGCATGTTAGGCACTTCTTAGGTAAGGCGGACAACTGATTCACTCTGTAACCTTGTCTGACCTTAGTTCTAGTGTAAGGTTTGGGTTGCCAGGTGTCCAATTTTCAACTGGAATGCCGGTCAAAAAGGGACCCCGGCGGCTGCTAAAAGTCCAGTTGGCTGCAGCAGGCAGCTCTGTGTGGCTCCTGGAAGCAGCTGGCATATCCCTCCATCTCCTATACGCATGTGCAGCCGGGAGGCTCTGCACGCAGCACCTGACCTTGGCTCAGGTCCTGCCCTGAGCACCACTTCCACAGCTCCCACTGGCCGGGAACTGTGGCCAGTGGGAGCTGTGGGGACGGTGCCTGCAGAGGCGGGGCAGCGCACAGAGCCTCCTGGCCTTGGCCTCCCCTGCACATAGGAGCCAGAGGGACATATCAGACACTTCTGGGAGCCTGAAGTAAGCCCTGCCTGGAGCCTGCGCCCTGAATCCCCTCCTGAACCCTGAATCCCCTCCTGCAACTAACCCCCTGCCCCAGCACTGAGCCCTCTCCCAAACCCACACTCCCTCCTCAACCCATACCCAGGGCCCAACCCCCTGTCACAGCTTAGAACCCCCTCCCACACTCAAACTCCCTCCCGAAGTCCATAACCCTGAACCCCTTCCCACACTCTAAACCTTCGACACCAGCCCAGAGCCCCCTCCTGCACCCCAAACTCCTCATCCTTGGCCCCACCCTAGAGCCTGCATCCCCCGCTGGAGCCCTCACTGCCTCTCATACCCCAACCCCCTGCCTCAGCCTGGAGCCCTCTCCCACACTCCAAACCCTTCGGCCAAGCCTGGAGACCCCTTCTTACCCCAAATTCCTCATCTCCAGCCCCATCCCAGAGTCTGTATGTAGAACTGATAAATGAAATTGTTTTTAATTGTTCACTTTATTAATGTAACTTCTGTTCACCATTCACTACACTTGCCTGCATTGTAACTTCTGTTCACTGTTTGCCATATTGTAATTCAAACCCCATTTTAAAACGCTCACTCCATTTTGTAAAAGCTTCCTCCAACCTTCATTTTTGCAAACCCTGCTGTAATCTTATTAGTTAGTTTAGATGTGTGAATGAGGCATGTATGGATGATAAAATCAACCTCCAGCCCCAGCCTGTCCTGATGAGGTGAAGTTCAACTACCAACGGCTGAAGACCTAGACAACAGTGAAACAAAGTAAAAAGCATCCACCCTAAAAAGAAAAGGACAAAAGAACAACAGAAGGAAGATCAAAGCCAGGTTCAAGGCTGAAAGTCACGCCTGCAATTGACGGGTGATCAATCCAAACCCAAAGGCAGCGTGACACAGCAAGACCTATAGACTTTGAATCCAAACTAAAAGCCTGTAAAAAAGAAGGGTGAGATAAGAGACTTTGGGTAACATTCTGCTGCCAACATGGAGCCAGCCACCTGCTGATTAATTTAACAACAGCAGAATGAAGCAACTCCCATGAACTAACATAGGGAAAAATCCCTATAAAGCTGGACTCTGAAGACTGAGGACTTTGAGTCTATGGTTCTGCTGCCAGCCTCCAGGAGCATCAGGTGCACCTGACCCGGACTCGGCTCCACTCTTGTGTACAGAGTACCTGGCCAGTATTCTGTCACAAGCAACTTTAGGCTGGTAACTATAATATTTACACAGAACTTGTATGAATGATTGTGTGAATGGATATATTATATATATATATATATATATATAATCATAGGAATAAGTAACCAAACAACATTGTTTGCTGTTATCTTTTATTTTATTATGGTATTTTCAATAAATGTGACAAATGTCTTGTCCCCTTTAAGATCTTGCTTGTTTTTATTGGTATAACATGTACCCCCAGCCCAGAGCCTGTACTCCCTCACACACCTCAATCCCCTGCCCGAGTCTGGAGCCCCCTCCCACATTCCGAACTGCTTGGTCCCCCACCTCAGCCCAGAGCCCTCCTCCTGCACCCCAAACCCCTCATCCCTGGCCTCACCTCAGAGCCTGCATCCACAGCCGGAGCCCTCACCCGCTCCCACACCCCAACCTCCTGACCTAGCCCGGAGTCCCCTCCCACATTCTGAACTTCTCAGCCGCACACCCCAGACCAGAACCCCCTCCTGCACCCCAAACCCCTCATCCCTGTCCCCACCCGAGACCCCACACTCACAGCTGGAGCCCTTACCCCCTCCCACACCCCAACCCCCTGCTCCAGCCCAGAGCCCCCTCCCACACTCCGAACCTCTAGGCCTCACCCCCAGCACGTAGCTCCCCCATGCACCCAAAACCCTTCATCCCTGGCGCCATCCCAGAGCCCATGAAAATGAGTGAATGAGCGAGGACGCGAGAGTGAGCAAAGGTGGGAGAAGGGATGGAGTGAGCAGGGGGCAGGGCTTCAGAGAAGGGGCAGGGCAGTGGTGGGGCAAGAGTGTTCAGTTTTCTGCAATCAGAAAGTTGGCAACCCTATGTAATGTAGACTAATGATTCACTGGGTGACCATCTAATGCTTCAGTCAGCACACCTGGAATCGTAATAAAAATCAGGTTCTACATATAAGGGACTGTCTACTACTCTGTATTGCAAAGTGTCTAGCAAATGGGTCCTATTTTTGTTTGCCATTATGTAGTAAAGCAGTATACACGATTAATAATAATAATAGTCAGACATTCGATCAGTGCAGGGGCAAGGTTACTAGGGTTGACATACTACAGATCCTACCATGTAGGTTCTATATACCCACACGCATTCAAATGTGATTCTGTACATCAGCATTTCCTTTAAAAGGCTGACACTTTATGTAAATGTTTCAACTCTAGCATCCTTTGGGAAAAATAAATATTTGGAACTGCTAGTACCTTAACATGTGGTTATGCAGTACTCTGAATCGTATGTCACCCACTATGGCTGGTAGTTTAAATTGCATTTTCTTTCCATTGAATTTTCTAAGAAAGCCTCCTATGATACATACATCTTAAGGAATGCTCAGAGATTATAAGAATTCCAGACAGCAAACTACTTTACAGAGCTTAATAAACATTTCTGCATTATATGCTACAGAACAAGGAAGCTCTGAAATAAAACTTACTCTACATCAAACCCCAATAACCAAATTCAGCACTCTTACATCCTAAAATGTTTTGGAAGGAAGATGTTTTGTCATGAGGAAGCAGTAAGAAAGGTATGAAAGAAGACAACCACCTTAATACCATTTACTGGAAGTATTAACTTGAACTGGCATTTTCGTATATTTTTCCCATCTTTAGACCTGCTGTGGAAACTTTTTATTTCAGGTTACAGTTTGAATGCCATTTTTTCTTTCACCTCTAGATTTCTGATTTATTTAAAGCCTGAGTATGAATTAGAATATCCTGATACCTTTATATCACCAGAAACTTCAACCAATTACATCAGGGGATTTGTCAGACAGCTGAGTTATTGAAAATTGCATTATTTAGATGTCAAGAAACCACAATACAAATAGCAATGTTATAGCTGTTCCTCTAAACATAAGCTTTAAAATTTATTTTGAATGCACCTCTTTTTTAAAAATAAATCTCATAAATTCTCAAACCAACATACAGAAAATTACTTAAAAAATTTATATGTCCCTCAGTCTTTTCAATTGGTGGAACTCAATGTATGACATACTATATAAAACAGATGGGCTCAAGGAAGTTCTTTGAACAATTAACTAACTGGGACTGAATATTATACTTCTCAATCACTTAAAATACTATGATGGACAGTTCTGTCAAGCTCATTAATACTAAAGCAATTGCTGATAATTGCTCCAGGTTTCAACCTCTAATTAAAGCTAAGTGGATAGATTTGCATATAGTAAATAATAGAAGTTTCTTGGAACCACAGTCCCAGAGGCCTTATCAGCTTCACAAATACAGTATCATTAAAACTTGAATGCTAATTTCAGTGTATGGCTCAATGCAAATAGATGTAATACACTGGATATTTAGGTCTTTCTTGTTCAGACTTAGTTCTGTAGTTTATCTATAAGTGCCCCAGACAGTTTTCAAAAATGTAGAAGAAACAATGAAACCTTCTACAGATCCTACTTTGCTGTCAGGTTTAATAAAATGCTGTCAAATTTTATCGACAGCATTCAGCTAAGTTGAACTAAGTAAATCCATTAGCCTTTACCATTTGTTTAATATTAGCTGGGCAACATATCATAACCCCCCCACCCCAATTAAAAATAATTAAGTCTAGGTTACTCATGTTTCACATCAAATAAATGCCAGTAGTAAAACACTAGAGTGACCTTTTCAAAACTATGCCTCTAATGAACACGAGGTATATATTGTCAAATGCAATGAAAAAACATCAGGAGATTATTTTAATGGTAAAAGAAAGGTACAAAATGGGGGAGGGATAACTCAGTGGTTTGAGCATTGGCTTGCTAAACCCAGGCTTGTGAGTTCAATCCTTGAGGGGGCCACTTAGAGATCTGGGGCAAAATCAGTACTTGGTCCTGCTGGTGAAAGCAGGGGGCTGGACTCACTGACTTTCCAGAGTCCCTTCCAGTTCTATGAGATAGGTATATCTCCATATATTTTTATTTTAAAATATTAGGATCATGTCTTGACAAAATATATAATTTTTTTTAAAATATATATTTGGAAGTCATCCTTCACCCCTCTATACCAGTGCATATGAGGATGATGTGGGGAGAGGCGGCAGGAAGCATTTCCCATCCCATGAAAACAGCAGGGAAGAATATTCCATAGAGCTCTAAAATGTGCGATGAAATAGGTGTAGCCAATGTGCTGTCCCACATATCAAATCCATAAACTAGCACGGTCTGGGAGATTAGGGGACTCTACGTCCAGATGCCAGGTAGTACTTATGCTGCTACAGACAGTATGAAATAGACAGGTAAACTTCTCTTGATGAAAGGGGCTAACAAACAACACCCAACATTGTATGTAGTAGCTTGCACTCAGACATCCTGCCCTGTTACTCCATTCCACCCTTGCGTATTTCCCTCAGGTAAAGTGCAGGATATTTTCCAATCCATTTTATTCCAAAACTCCAAATGGACTAAATCTCCAGTTCTCCAGAGAAAACTGAAGCAGTGGTTGCTCAAGAACAGCTTATCTTTAGCTGAACACAAGCACAATGCTGCCAATGTCACTAATTACTGAATGAATGTATCACCGAGAAGCTTCACTTTTCATCTTGCTACTTTGAAAACTGCACTTATGAATGCTCATGCTCGGTCGCTAGGTATTTTTACATTTTAATTCCTCATTCTTCCAGCCAACACCAACTGAGTAATGTGCTGTATACCGAGTAATCAATATTCATCAATACCTATTTCACAAAAGCCATAACTTGTATGAAGAGAGTAAACTCATGCCAATTCCAATATAAATAAACAAAACAATAGAAAGGTAGGGCTATTGGGTTCCTTTATATTTCATTCTATCTCCAGATGTAAACAGTCTCCCTCTGTCCACTCCCACGTAGCTGTCTTTTAAAAAAAGATGTCCTAGAAGTCGTATTGGCAGCTCAAATTCAACATAATAAAAATGAGATCCCTTTCCCCAACCCCACCAACCACCTCCTTTTCCCTCCTTTCTTCATTGCTGAAGACACTACCACCATCCTCCCTTCATTCAGGTCTGCAACCCTGGGGCCATCTTTGATTTTTCCATGGACATTTAGATAGTAATCAACTCTAACTAAAATGTATAAAAAGTTCAGTGCTTTCATCCTGTCTAAAATAGAGTGGCCCAAATTATCTCCTGCATCGGTTGATCAGCTTATCATCCAATGACTATCATCTTTCTCACTTTTTTCACACTCTTTGTTCTGCCAATAATCCCAATTTTACAACCTCTTTAGATTTATTTTCATATTCCCACATTTGTGTCTTTTTCCGCACTACTCACTTCACTGGACAACTTCCAAATCCAGTGTGTGCCAGGCCTCCACTCTCCAATCAAATGCTACCACAAAGACAATTTTTTTCAATTAAGCCCACAAATATTTACCTGTGTGAATCAAACAAATTTGATTGACACAGGGAAGACCCACAGAAAGTGAAGGGGGGGGGTGAATATAGTTAACAGCACCTCTGTTTTCCCAGTGCATGTTGTTTTTTCTGTGCCGATCTTTTAGACCACAGTCCTACAAACACATACACGTGCTTAACTTTATGCATGTGAATAATACTCTTGAACTCATATAGATTAAATATCTGAATACTTATTTGCAGGGCTGGGGTCTTAGATTGCAGTCTCTCTGAAGCAAAAATAGTTTTGGTTGTGTCTAATATAGTGTCAAACACATCACTGATGCTTAGTAAATACTTATGTGGTTTCTTCTGTTCCATGTTAGCAGCAAGTTTTTTTTATTAACTCTCACAATACAGTACTGTTTAGGATTTTTTAGTATTAATTTCTTAGGTAAAGCCATGAATCACTTTGGAAATTTTTACTTGATTAGGAGCTAGGAACCCCACATTGAAATGGCAAAGGACTTAATTCAGAGGTGTGCAAAACTTCTGCAATGCAATCTAAAGTATGAGAAACGCATATGACTGCATGTTACATTGTGTATATCTCACTGGGGATTTTCAGAATTCTGATACTTCTCTGCTGGAGAATCCTCTCTTGCCCCATCTATTTTATTTTAAAAGTTTTATTTTCCTGAGTTAACTTGCTGGTGATCAGCATAGTAGAAGTTATATTTACTGACCTTTCCTCTCCCTAGCTTGTGATCTGAATGTTATTTATTGCCTTTGAGCAGCATTGCATAGAACACATGAAGACACTTTCTCTGATCTAAGCAATTTATATTCCAGATTACATAATTAAGTTCAGACATACAGAATGAAATCCTGGTCCCCATGAAGTCACTAGGTCCAGGATTTCACCCACCCACAATGCACTGAGGGAAAAACAGATGACAACTTTATCTTGGAAGATGTTCAAACACTTTTAAGATTTTTATTCCTCTAAAACAATGAAGTGCACCCTGCAATTGCTCAATGCCACTGTGCCATAGTACATTCAAATACCATTTTTCTCCAACTGACTGATCAGAAGACGATATTGGTATGGCTATAGGCCCACTTCTCCCACACAAAAGGAAGTCTGTTGAGTTAGATGAGTTTGTTTTATTTATTCTTCAGTATAAAACCTATTTCAGATAAAAGTACTCTCAAAGTGTTGAATATCCACATCAATACCTATAAATATATGTAAAAGCATTAGGAAAGTCTAGATTAAAAACAAGAAGGTGGGTAGAGAGTGCCTTCAAATGTGGCCAGCTCTCTGTGTATAATTTTCATGACCTGCAGATTTTTCCATTAAAAAAAATGTCTCATCTAGATTAATAATTGTTTTAATAATCATGGACACAGTCTATCGGCCCTGAAATCAAAATAACACATCAGAAGCCAAATCCGTAAAAAGTCTGACTATTCTATTGACTATAAAATATATATGGCTTACAGAGTGAAATTTGTTTCATGCACTCAAGGAAGCAAAAAAAGTGGGCTATCAGGAAACAGACCATTAAAGACAAATGTCTGAACATCCACTTAAGGTAATTAATGATTTTTGTCAGCACACCACCATTCTCCTTTATGATGAAAAGCCCTTAAGATTGTCTGTTAATAGTGCCACTATTGTTTACTAATTATTTGAACTAAGAGGAACACTTAATCTTGATCAACTGCCATTTCACTCTAATGAAATTCAACCCTTTCCCATAACACAAGACACTGAGATAAGCCACAGAAAGAAGCTTGAGCACTATGGAGTGAAGACTTCATCAATTACCTTAAGTTCATTTCTGTTCTCTGATCCATACCATCATCACATACCAAGATGAAAAGACCTATGCATAAATGAGGAGGTGCACAACATCATGACCCCATATATGCATTTAGCAAACAGAACATAGATTGGTTATATTATAATAGCATTTTTACATAATTTACACATCTTTTGTGCCCCAGTCCTGCAAACACTTCCACACATAAGTTGTCCCTTTGAAGTTAACAAGACTACTCACATGCTTACAGTCAAACGCACAAGGGTTTGCAGAATTGTGGCTCTGATTTTGATTTTACAAGATCTTGTCTCCTTGACTATCTCTAGGTTGCATGTCAGTTGTAAGAGTTCTGTCTGCCTGGAGTTAACTGGTACTTTTCTTTGATAAGGCCTGTGCTGCTCTAAATTCTTAAAAAGACAAGGGAATTGCTATCTTAAACCAACAACACCTTGCATGTTTTAGACTAGATTGTCTTATATTTTATTTGGCTGGAAAAACTTTTATATAAACAACAACAATTCAAGTGGGTACCACATTATTTGTGCACCAGGAAAAATTATTCAGCATTTTATACCCGAAGCCCTTTTTAGGACCTGTCGTATTTTTGACTAAATTCCCCTGATACTTGGCCAAATTCCATTATTCTCTCCAAAGTACCTCATTATGATTTGCAAGACATACATATTGTTTTTTTTTCTAAAACTTTTTGACTCTCCCTCTACTTACACGGCTCAGCATAGCGATTCAGCAGAACATCATTTAGCATTGCATATTGCATATTAATTCAAAGACATTCTACTTTTGGGAAAAATACAAGGGCTGGGTTTTCTTCCAGGAAAGTGATAAAGAAAAATTGCTTGATTTACTCAGATTCTGGACATTTTGATAAATGAAACACAATATTATTTCAACAATACACAGAAAGCTGGGGTTTTGGGGGTGAGGGTTTTTTTTTTTAAATTTTACACAAGTCTAATAAAATAGAGTGGGGAGTATATGGTACTATGTTGTTTTCCAACCAGAATGAGGAAATGCTCTCATCACTTTTTATTGGTTGAGTTCTTATGGGTACCCAAATTAGAATATTATAAAGATAATTTTTAAAACATGTGAAGTATCAAAATATTTTCTGTTTTGGTTTCATTGCTGCTCCAAGGGTCTGATCCAATATTCATTGACATCAATGGTGCTGGATCAGGCCAATTAAAGATAATTCCACTTGAGAGAAGAGTTGCTCTAGCTCTGCCCAACACTCCTACTTCTAAAGATTCAATATATTTTTGACACAGTACTGTATAAATATAGCAAAATGACACAGCACTCATACTGTGTACAATAAACTCTGCCAAAGAACACCACAGATTTCTTTTCAGAAATGATGACAATCAATAATACCAAATAAAGTAAATAGATATTCTGCATGCTCAGTCCCACTGTCCTTAGATCTACAAAATGAATGCTTTGCTAAGCCTTCAGCCTACATGCCACACAAGGATGTATACATAGAAATAATCAAAGGGGGGGAAAATGCTTACTGTTCAGTTTCTTGGTTCTAGGAAACACATGTCCAGTGACCCTTATTTATATGGGTCAAGTCTACACAAGGTGCAAGGAAGTGGAGAATCGGGCCCATTCATCCCAGAAGGCCAAATTAATGGACCTTTCTATCTTCAAATTAATGACATTAAAAAGTTTTGTGTTCTAAATGTCTAGTGTGAAATATTATCTAGTATGTCAGCTCCCATTTTGGGACTATAGTTCTGTGAAGTATACACCAGATAGGCTGCTCTTCTGACCCTGTGGCAACTACTTACAGCTAAGATGCCAATTAGTAAATAAAGTTTTTAATTTAGAATTAACATCTCTAAACTTACTGCCATTTTTCCTTTCATCTCCTTTTATTTAAAGAATCATAAAGAACTGAGCAATTTATAGAGTTCACAGAAAAGAAAAAGGGTTGGAATATGTAAAATGTTACATGGAAATCTGGAAAAAAATCTCTATTTTAACAAGACCATTAGAAAAGAAGATGCTAGAGTGAGCTCTGGTTTAAAGAATTGTGTGTCCCAGATTTATAAAGCACTATGGCTTTATATTTGTATGTGTAATTGGGTTCCAGGCGGTAAGGAGATAAAAGAAGATAAAAGAAAAAAGAAAAACTAGCACTTAATTTACCTGTAACTAAGGCAATCTAAAATTGCTACCTATTCCTGTCAGATAAATCCTACTACAACAACAAAACACATTCATCAAACAACATTATACTAGAGTGATCTCTAAAAAAGAAGATATATATATTCTAAAGTTGATCCAATATTTATCTAATTTGCAATATTCACTTCCCTTGGACAAAATCTCCACATGTAGGTAAGACTACACAACTTACAGTCACATTTAGGCACCTAAGTATATGGCCAATTTTTCATACTTCTCATTTACTTCCTTGGGATCTGATCAGCAACTGTGAAAATCAGTCCATTTAACTAGATATAAAATACTTGGAATGCTGAGGAAATTTTGTTCTCAAGAATTAAGAAATGTATATTTAATCACAGCACAACCTTAACACTGGCCCATTGACCATGTTATTTTATTATGATTATTTTTATTACCTCAATTTTGGTTTCTACACATCTTTCTTTTAAGAAATACTGTTAGTGGGCCAACATCAAATAATATATTTACCAACTCATAGTGGAATTTTTGGTTAAGTATTCATAATTGCTATTTCTTGGGAATATTATTATTCCTGTAATTTAATATGAAAGGTTATATAGATTATGAAAAGTATGTACTTTAATATGAGTATTATCAATTTATAAACAAATATTAACTTGGCCACTCTAAAATTTATTATGTCTACAGCCCTACTGAATCACAGGATGAGTGTCAAAAAATTGCATCTGAGTTGAGGACAAGTCATAGAAAATTACAGAAAAGTAGCAATAGACCTTAATATTTGTGGTAATAAAGTCCATTATTACTTCTCCGCGATTTTCTGCTGTCAGCCACCTGGGACTGAGACTGGAGGCTACCACTGTCAGCCACTCCATTGCGGTGGAAGCCTCATATTCTGGAATCTTCAATTTCCACAACATCGCAAGTAAAGTAGGGTGTAAATTATGATCTTAATTTTTCATTTCCATGCTTTAAAGTGCTTGAGTTTTGTAAATAATGTGAAAGCCATTTTGTCAATAAGCAACCTTTCGACTTGTTGCTCAGAAAGATTTTTGGTTCTAGAATAGTAGATTGGCTTTTTTACATCATCTTTCTTTTACGTGTATGCTTGTATCAGTAGATGAAGACAATTTAAAACATTAAATGACTGGATGGAGGGGTCCCAGATTATTAAATAAAAAGAGTAAGTGGAACTGGCCTCACCAAGAGAAGGTGGGAAAAAAAACTAGCATCCATATTCCAATAGTTAGTTTGCAATTGTTTTGGAATGAATCTATCAATGACAACTCATTCTCTACAAGTAATTCATCCACAGTACGTTTGTAAAATGATGGAAACTACTATAAGGTGACACAGGATTCTCTGCTGCTTTTACTAATCAGCAAGAACATCTATGTATAAGTAATACACATTACTTTGGTTGCTGAAAGGATTCAGTGAAGATAGGTGGTGTTATAGAATACGGTCTTGTGACAGAGCGTATACATCCCGCATTAGCATGGAAGGGGCGGGAGCTGCTTTGGGCTGGAGTTGCCCCGCCCTTCTTCACCTGCAAATCATGCCAGGACTGGAGGAAGAGTTAAGAAGAGGGAAGTCCACTCAGATGGGGCAGACCTGGGAAGGAAACAGACTACTGAGCATCTCCTGACCTGGAGAGAGAACTGACAGCTGGCACAGCCCCTGCCTTTACAGAAGGAGAGTGCAAGAACCCTTGATTTGAAACAGAAAAGAATTGAGGGTTGCATTTGGAACCCAGTGAAGTCTGAAGCGAACAGTGATACTCCCAGAGCCCTTCTGAAGTAAGAGAGGCCTACATCTTGGAGGGAGCTGCTCACAGAGTTTTTCTTTACCTTTCTTTTACTTACCCCTTTTGCTGATTATAGGCTGTTAGGTGGCATCAGAGAGGGGACGAGACAGTCAAGAGGCCCCCAGCCAGGAAGTGAGGGCAGGCCCACTAGAAAAACAATGTCATCACCCTGCTGGGGTTAGGGTGGAGTGATTGGATTCATATGCATGCACACCCCAGGTAGCCAAAAGGGGCTGCCCCACCTTGGGCACATTCATGACAGATTCCCATTATTATTATTATTTATATTAGTACAAGGCACGATGCACATATATAGTGAAGCACTGGAATGGGTTATTTAATGAGGTGGTGGAATCTCCATCCTTAGAGGTTTCTAAGTTACTGCTTGACAAAGCCCTGGCTGGGATGATTTAGTTGGGGTTGGTCCTGCTTTGAGCAAGGGGTTGGACTAGATGACCTCCTGAGATCCCTGCCAACCCTAATCTTCTATGATTCTATGAAGACAGTCCCTGTCTCAAAGATCTCACAAGGCGTGTACAAGACAAGAGCCCACCAGTGAAACAACAAATAAAGGAGCGGAGCACAAGGTGAGAATTAGATGATTGTACAAGGCAACAATGAATGTAATGAGCAGTGGTCACAGCACACCAGCTGCCGAGCCATTGCTAAGCATTTTCAAACCCAGTCAGCTTTTCCTTTCTTCTATTAACTTCAGTGATGGAGAATCATGCCTTGTGATCAAACAACAGCAATCTCTTAAACATTTGACTGTTTCTGTCCTTGAAAATTGCCTGTTCCATAAAACAATGTCATAATCTACACTAATTTTATCTGCCATTTATAAAATGCTTATCAGGAAGGCACGTATCTTCTATGCATGGATTTAAAAACAACAGTTACACTCTGTGGAGGTAGTCAGCAAAAATCTACTTATGTTTGGAATGTTGTGATGTAAGGTAATTTCAGTAGGTCAAGTGTGAGAAACAAAATCACTTCACGAAGTGTTTAAAGAGGTACTATTTTTAATCCTTCTAATCTCAAAAATATTCATTAAATTTATTCCAAGATTTCAGAACAAATATTAGTGGATAATGACATTTAAACCTACAAATATGAAAGCATGTGGGTGTGGCAGGTTGAGGAATGCTCTGTAATAATTTATGAATACTTTACATGACCTAGTTATAGAGATATTCACTATATGACTGTTTGGTTGAATATTGGGAAATTTATTGTATAACTATATTGGGCTAAATCAACAGAGCAGTTGATAAACAAACAGGAAGGCTAAACAATGATTCAAGATAATTCATCCTCGGCAAACACTTGGGGACTGTTACAAGACAATGGGAGTGTAATTAGCTGCAAGCAGGTGGTTTTGACCTCCCGCATAGCTCACCAATCTGGTTCTGGGCAGCAGGGACCAAGACAGAGAAGGGGAGAAGACAAAGAACTTCTGGGTGGATAAAAGGTGATCCGTCTTTCTCTGGAGGGAGTGTGTGTATTGGGAAGCTGTTACAGAGAACACTGAAGAGCAAAACCTTTGGGAGCTGGGTCTCAGAATTTCTAAATTTTTCAGCCATTTTGTAGTCACAAAGCAAAACTATGTGTGCACACGTGTGTGCAAGCTACGTGGGGGTGCCTCCCACTCTTGTCTCCCCCTTATATCTGCTTTCTCCACACACACAAGCATCTCCCATCCCAGATTCCCACTCTCCTCATGCTAGCTGACCTAAATTCTGCCTCTGGCTCTGTGTTTCTGCTCCTATCTCTTTTTAACACCTGGCTGTAGCCCCAAAATGAGGGAGGCAAAATATAGCTCTCCCAAATGTGAAAATGGCCAGGGGTTCCCTCCTTTGATTTTATTTTATACCCTCTCTGGGAGGAGGGGAAGCAGGAGGGTGTCCGCCCCATCCATGATCTCTTTTGAGGTCACTACAAGCAGATGAGAAATCCCTATCTACAGGATCATTTCCTCTGGTAGCAAGCAAGCAAAAGCACGCTCTCATCCTTCATGTGAGTTAGCCATTAGACAGAGGTAGAATAGCACACATTTAGCCAGTGTGTCATACAAGAAGTCAGAGCCACTGCTATAGAGGAGAGGAGCCCCAATGTTCCCCGTCTTCTAAATTTGTATAAGAGCATCTCCTTTGTTAAGTTTGCAATGTGTCCCATTATAAACCTGATAATGACGCTCCTCACCTTGTAAGTTGTATTTTTTTTTTTTTTAAGAAATCTACTGTTATTGTTACAGGACTAGCTGCCTGTTGGTTCCCTTTCTGATCTCAGAGTCCCTTCCTCATATGTCATTGCTTGACTGTGTTACCACTTCTGATAAAGCATAGGATGGAATCACATACTTCTTCCGCTCTTAGACTGGGCCCTGGACTACAGTAGCCTGTGTATCGACCATGCTTACCCAAGTTGGCCTAACTGGGTTCAATACTTATGGTTCTTCCACGAATGGTGAATACAGTGACCAGACAGCCTTCTTATACCCATGTTTATTTAATCTGAACAGTAGGAACAAAGCATAATGTAAGAGAAAAAGGATTTTAAAACAACAAAAGGTCTACATGCATGTGTATCTTACCTAATGACGTACCGTCTCCCTGCTCAAATCCTACAAAGACCTAGCTTCTTCGGGCACTCAACTTACACATGCACACACACACACTTTTGATCTGTGATCACATAATGGCTGAAAACATTAGAAATTCTGAGATCAAGTAATCCTTTCCTCTTCAATGTTGGGCAAAAGCCAAAATTTCATATGGTAACTTTTAATGACCAATGACTCAACTAATAGTTTTATTAATTTTCTCCTAACTCTGAAGAAACCTATCCCTTTACCGTCATGGAAAATCAGAGACTATCAGGTTTGGAAGGGACCTCAGGAGGTCATCTAGTCCAACCCCAGGACAGATTTTTGCCCCAGATCCCTAAATGGCCTCCTCAAGGATTGAGCTCACAATGCTGGGTTTAGCAGGTCAATGCTCAAACCACTGAGCTAGCAGGCAGAGATCAGGCCAAAATATATTTCCAAGTCAAAGTTACACGGTGGCTAGTGGGGGTTTAGAATAAAAACAGATGTAACCTTAACAGTGACAAGGATACCATCTCCCACAATATAGCCAGATCCTTCAGAATGAAAGACAAACTACAACATTTAAAATATTATTTATATGTTTGTTTTTCCCCCTGTATCGTGGTACCCTTCTGATAAGGGAAACAAATACTCAAATCCTGATTTTCTAAGAGTCACATTGTTAGATGTGACTTGTCACATTGTGGAAGGCTAAAAAGAGGATTTGGAGGCATGACACGCCAGCCAGCGTAACCCTACATTGACAGAGTTTCTTGTGTGTGAATTACTGGAGATATTTACACTTAAAAAAAATCCCCTAAAACAAACAGCTGCCCCTTAATCCAGTGTCTTCCTCTTTTTTTAATTAACTGAAGTGTCCTCTGGCAGTTTCTTTTCCTTGCCTTGTCTACAACGCTATAACCATTTCCAGTGCACAGCTTATGTTACAAATTGTGGGCCATGTCCATTCTTAGATCTCAGACTAGAATTTCTCCCACATAAATTGGAATTCTGTGTGCAGAACAAGGGCAAGATACTAACCATCTCTCATCATGTTTTTCAGTAACAAGAGGAAATGGCACTTGTAAATGAGCAACATTTACAACGTCTAAAAATATCTAGCACATGTTTGAACAAATTAAATGCACAAATTCTTCAACTATAAAACAATCAAGCCAAACAGTTTATCTTCTTTGAGACTTTTATTTGGCTGAAAAGCCCAGAGACTCTGGAGAAAATCTCAGTGATTAAATCCCCGTTCTCTAGAATTGACATTCTTTCTGCAGAAACTTTAAAATGTTTTAAAGTTAGATGATTAATAGGAAAGCATGAGAGAATAAAAACAAGACTATTTACTTGTAGGTCAGAGGATGTTATTTATTTTTGGCTTTTTTTCCTTCCTCTTCTCTAAAGCTGATCCATTACCAGGATCTATGAATGTTAGTCGTCATCTTCTTCTTAGCGTACGCGCAAGAAGTGCTAAGTGGCACGTGACCAGGATTCATCACCGAATTTGGTCCACTGCTTGGATCATTAGCTTTCCCGGCTCGGACTGGGTACTGACAGGGAGTGTGACGTGGACACTGATAAAGTTAGTTTAACATAGCCACAAGCGTATATTGATTATTAATATATCCTGCTTTCTTTTTAACTTTGCTTTTATCATCAGATTACCCTTCTTACTTGTTTTGTGATGATTTTCATATAGGGGCAAACTTTTACCCAGTCATATTGGTGATGTATTTGCTTTTAGTTTTCACCATATGTATTGATTTATATTATCTCAGAGAGGAAGGATGGTCCAATGGTTATAGCATTAGCTTAGCACTTTGGAGAACTAGATTCAAGTCCCTGCTCTGCTACAGACTTACTGTGTAACCTTAGGCAGGTCACCTAATCAGTCTCTTCCTCCCCTGCAAAATGGGAGCAACAGCTCTTCCCTACCTCACAGAATTGTTGTGAGGATAAACACAGTAATACCTGAGTACTTTGTGATCTTTACATAATTTCAGACATAAAAGTACCTAAAGTAAATAGATAGTTTTAAATAGGAAAATGCTGAATAGTTTATGGGTTTACAAGTGAATAATAATAATGACCATAATTTCAGCAGCAAAAACCCTTTACTTTTAAAAACTGATCCCTACATAAACACGCTATCTGCCATAAATTTCTCCAAGTGCATCAAAGCACATTTTTTTGTGAGGGGTCTGTGTTTTCTCCTGACATTCAGGGGAATTTCTGACCTCAAAAATCCCCATAAAGGATATTCCATTATTGCATTGCTCAGGCTGAGATTCCCAGCTTCTGTAATAATCATAATAAATCCTGTCTGGTTTCAAGTTTCTTGGTGTCTCCAGTCATATGCTAAGACAATACAAAGCTGTAGTTAAATGTTCTTATCTTTAATATTATAGTTGTTTTGGAATTCTTTGAATAGAAATGACTTGCTTTTAATGAATTGCAAGGTAGAATTTTGTATTCTAATGAGTAAAATGGAGAGAGATATTTCAAAAGATTGGTGGATTTCAAAACAAATGTCTTCTAGTTCCGTACAGTCTGGAAATTCACACTTTAATATACATTAAATCATTGAGCCTTTGGGGGTTGTTTATATCTGATTCTATTTTCTTTGAAGAACAAGACGGAACGTAGCCCAGAATACTCTAGCCTGGATAGAATAGTGGACTATGACGCATCTTACTGCTGTGAACTAATAAACACATTTTATTGTGTGAGACATCGGCTTCATGTGTTGGCCAAGTCTATCAAAAATTTCAAGAGTTCTGAGTACTGTGACTGCATAATATGCAGCAGTTTGCACTTTTTTTCAAAGCAAATAAAACACGTGCTTATTGCATTAGCGGGCTAATTCCACTGGCTTTCATAGAAGATGCATGTCCTGAAGGAGGCTGATGCCTCTCATTCCAGGTGGTGTAGGGAGTTCTGAGCATAAGGAGTCGCACAGGAGATGCCCAGAGATGAGAGTGGAAGAAAGATACAGTGAGAGTGGATAAACATGAAGGGAAGAAGTGTGATCACAGCTTCTCAGTACAATAAGAAAGGAGATGATAAAAGCCAGGATTGGCTGGACAGTGAAGTCCAATAAAAATAAAAAAAACATCTGTGTTAGGGACTTGATGTTAGAAAAGAGTATCACTTTCCGCAAATTTGGTATCTCATCCACCTAGGGCGTCTCCTTAGAAGAGATTTACTGTATTTCTCAACACGACACTGGAGGCAGTAGGGTCATTGCTGAAGCAGGAAATGCAGTACAGCAGCTCCTAATATGCTGGCCTCCTGTGATACCGCAGGAAGAGATGATGAGAGTGAGCTTCCCAAGAAAGCCTTTCCTTATTCTCGTCTTGGGTGGGCAACATAGTGCAGCAGAGGGCAGGCAGTGCTTCAGACATACACAGCCACCAGAAAACATCAGGGGTTTGAAGAGGGGAATATGCAATGTGGAAATGGTGAAGCCTCCAATGGAAATTTTCCATTTTATTTTATTTTTCAGGCTGTCGTTTTTCAGCCTTTCTGGGCAGTTATTATTTATATGCAATTAAGAATTGGATTGGTCTGTGGTTATGAAACATTTTCATGGATATTTTAATTTATTCTGCTATGAACAGAGTGAAACCTTGTTATGGGTTGAGTTAAAAATTGTCAGGGAAGTTGATGGATGTGAAAGCAATAACTATCAGGATAGGTTCATCACAAACCCTCCCACGTCAGACAAAAGGGGTATGTGAATCCACCCAGGAGTTTCTGGACTTGGTTGGCAGAGCAGCTTTTTATGAGTATTGTTTTGGGTAAAGTGTGTGGGAAGGAAGGAAGAACTGAGAACAGAAACAGGGACACAAAAGCAAAAGAAAGAACAAAGCCAAGCAGCAGCCTGTGAGCACAATGTATGACCCAGACGAAAGCTAGGAAGAGAATTTTCTGGGCAGGTGTTGCCTCAAGAGGCTTGGGGCTGTAAGCGAAGCAATTATTCTTTTGTTTCTGGTTCCGCCTATATTCAGAGAAGGAGGACCTCATACAGTTCTTGTAAACAAACAAGATTACATCAAAGAAAATACAGAATCTACCATGAATTTCCAACAATACCCAAATATCATCATACTCAACACCCTAGCTTGTAAACTTTCTTCGCTTTCCACTTCACCTACTCTTTATGAGCTGTCATGTATAAATAGCTGCTTGGTTCACTAATTGATCAATTATTGCTTTGTCTTTCTTAACAAGACAGTTCCCCAATTATCAAGGCAGTACAATCAGCATTCCTAGGAAAATCCAACCTTTCAAGCAGAGGATTCTCACAGACTGACAGTGCGACCATCACAGTATGAACTCATCACATACACATAATAGCAGAATTTTTTCTTTAACAAGTCTTCCCATTTATGCACCTTTCCACCCCTTCACTACTGTGGCACGTGTAACCTTTAATTCAGTGGGGCTACATACAGGGGTTCAGGGGTCTAGTACAACACACCTCTGTCTTTAGCTCAAGCAGTAGAAGCTCATGCTTTATGAGCGCAAGGTCCCAGATTCAGGTCCTGCTACTCATGCCCCACTCCTGGGCCTGGGTTACAGAAACAAACCCTTAGCCTTATCAAACAGATGACTCTTACAGCTTGCCTGGATGGTTACCAATTAGGGGCTATTTTGGAACAAGTGGAAGAACAAGTCCCAGAGACACAGAGCTCTCACAGAGGATGCCTGGCCAGCTGCCCCCTCTCATATATAATGAGGGAGATCCAGATGAAGTGCCCTGCAGACTGTAGCTGTGGCAGTAGGGCACAGAGACAGAGTAGGGCCTTAAAGGTCATAACCTATACCTTAAACTCCACCTGGAGACCAACACATAGCCAGCCAATGCAGATCCCAGAGCACTGGTTTCATGCGCTCACAATGAGATACTTCACTTAATAAATGAGCCATCTTCAGTCTCCAAGGGTATGTCTACACTGCAGTATTAGCTGCGAGTTCCAATTCAGGCTCAAGCCTAACCCATATTCAAGCTCAAACCTGGATAATATTTGAGAGGAGGAAAAATGTTCCCAAGGTTATAAAAAGCCCTACACATCTGCAGAAGTAAATAGCCTGGCAATGTAAGATCAGTCAGAATATCTGTCACATGTTAGATAGATTACTTGGAGAAACAAATTAATGAGTTGGAGGCTATGCTCCTTAGAAAATCTCTTTCAAACAAGTTGTATGACTGATTGACGTGAACTTGTGTCCAAACGCCAGGACGTAGAATAAAGCCAGCCTTTAGGACTCTGAAGACTTATGGCTGATTGCTATGACAACGCTCAGCAGTAAATATGTATAAGAAAATAAGATTCACTTGACTATTCCTTAAAATGTAAATCTACACCAGGAGGAAACAAGATAATCAAATGTAATATTGCAAAATCATTTGCCACAGCAATTCCTGATGTTGCCACTATTTTAAGGACCTGTCAACATTTCCATTAAAAGCCCAGTTTTCATGTGGTTTATAATTAAGAAGAGGGGAAAGTGAGATTACTGTGGACTCAGAATCGATATTAAAAGTTTCAGCCTAACACTGCAAAGAAAGATTCAGTCACAGGTATGGCTCATCATCTCTCTCTGCTCAAGCAAAGAATTGAGCCTAACTACCTCACTCATTCACACTACACTCTGTCAGGTATTGTGGTTACAGAACACACTCTTCAAGGTATGCAAACATATATACAGGATAAGCACATAAACAAAGGATATTTTCTAATTTTACTTACAAACCAGGCAACAGATGACCAGGGGTGGCACATGCACATTTCTGAGTAATAAGATACTACAAAATATTGTATACATTTCTTAAGACTTTTTTGTGCTATTCAGAACAGTATCAGATTATGTTTCATTAGAAATCAGGTTAGATGATCATGAATAGAATACACACAAATCATATTTATCAATGACAAACATTTACAAAATGGTGTGGGCAGCTAGTCCCTTTAGATCAATTGATTTGGGTACTTAGGAGTAAAGAACATTTAAATAATTAAATAAAAAGGCATGTTCTATTTAAAAAAAATAAGCCGTGTGTACATAAACTAGCAATATGAACTGCGTACATAACAAACAATATGCTTAGTTAAATCTCCTCTGTATATAGTTTGAATATATGCTATTTTGCTTTTTTCTTTGGAAACTCTGCTTTAGTTCCTCAATATGAGGGAAATTGACTAGCAGTAAATACACCAAAAGGACGCTAACACTTATAATCAATACAGAAAAGAAATCCAGTCCGTTCATGTTCAGGAACCAACACAAACACTTCCCAAGCTGCCCAGAGATTTGATTTTTAGTTGCAGATTTTCTATATTTTGTGATTTTAAAGCATATCCTTTGAGTTCTTTTACTGCAGTTTTTGGTGGCTATAGAGACAACCATTTAGGTAACACTCAAACCCACATTCTTTGTGGATTCCCTTTAGATCCCACACAGCCGCTGTAATTCTCCTTTGAGTTAGAGATCAGTGTGTGTGGTCTCAAGGAATCTTCTTTGCTGTTGTTTTACGAGTTACCTCTGTCTTTAAGATGCTATGCTGAGAATTTCATTGCTGAATAAAAACCTGAGAAATGGTTGTTTGTTTGAGCTGAGTTATTTTCCTGCATACAACATTTTCATTTTTGTAAAGGTCATGGAAGAGGCCTCCGCCTTGTGGTTGAAAAATCAATAATAACTTTACTTTTTGTTTTATTTGTGAATTTAAGATAATCCCTTTGTTTCATTTCCAAGCCACACTAATTCAGCAGCCCTTTTTTATTTTCTGTGAAGTTTTGAAAGTGTCTGTTTAACTACCTCTCAGGCTTTAACTGACACTTAAGTTTGAGAGCACGTCAACCACAAGTAGGGCTGCGTGAAGTATATGGTGAGGAAATCCTTGATGTACTAAGAAGTTTCAGTCTGTCAACATGGTTTCAAAACACTCTCCACCCATTCTCAAATTCAAACAGTACTAGTGCCCTCTGGCAATGTTAATACACTTCTACTAAATACTTTCAAAAGTTTGTTAAACGCAATGGACCAAATTAATCCCTAGAGTAAGCAGCTGCAACTCCCACTAATTTGCCTAATATGCCAGAAATTAATTTGGCCTATAATGCTATCTATTAGGAAAATATAGATATTTAAAATGGAAGAGACCTAATTAGGATATTTTGTCCATTTCCCACTTTAATACTTAGGAGATTGATTTCACAGGATAATTTATAACATCATTCAGAATTTGTTTTTTATGTTTAACAAATTGTCTTTGCTCACTTTTATATATTTACTCTTTAAAAAAAACAAACTCTTTGGATCACCCTAAATAATTCCTCTTCCACCTTTGCTGTTTACACCCTGTTTATTTATTGATAGTTAAAAAATCCTTCTTCTAACTCTCCTCTACCATAATGCCTATAAAATTCTTGACATTGGTTAGGCAGCTCGTGAGCTGGGACTATTGCTTATCGCGTTAATCAGCGCTATCTCGTTGTTTCCTTGTGTTTCCCTTGGCGAGTTTTTTTGCAGCCATTTGTTGTATCACGTCTTAGACTTAGATTGTAAGATCTTTGAGATAAATTTCAATTCTTTGTCATGTGTTCGTACAGTGTCTAGGCACGATGGGGCCCTGATCTGTAACTGAAGCCTTAGGCACCAGTGCAATACAAATAAATACCACCACCAAACTGTCATTTTACCATATTCACAGTTGGATTTTTCATCTTTTTCTCATAAATCAATATCTTTAAATTGTTAACCACTGCCTGTTGCTTTTCTACAGAATGTTTTTTGATACTGAGCTGTCCAGAATCTATGCATCATTCTCATCAATGCATTATAAATAGACTTGGAGGGTTTAGATTTTTGTTTGTAGATGTCAATTTCATCATATATTCTGAACAATAGAAATTTACATACAGGCGAAGTAAGAAAAATGCTACTTGAGAACGTAGAGTTTGATTTAAGGACATTTACTTTGTATATTTTGACTTGTGATGTTGACAGTTTGTGTTTTAACAGTTATAAAGCTGTAACTTTTTGAATGTTAGCATCTATCATTAAAAAACTGTTTGCCCTCCCATAATTTCCCACAATTCAGAAAATGTCAATTGATAAAAAATGAAAAATATGCTTAAAACAAACATTGATATTTTCCATCAATATTCTAAAAAATAAAAATTGAATTGTGACAAGCCTACTTATAAGAGCCTATCACTACTCTTGTTATGTGATGCTTCTCTATGAGCAGCATAACAATTAATGAAAGTCTATATCCAATTTGAGAGTCATTATCTAAGTCCTTTTTGCTATTACCTCTCTGTTTGACTAAGTATCTGTGAACTGGATTAATTTCTCCAGATGTGATAGCTTGGACTTTTTCTGTGTTCAATCACATTTTAGTTCCAGGCTATAGTTCTGATCTGTCTTCCATTAAAACCAAGGCTAAAAAGCCATTGACCATATGGGAGTTGGATCAGGCATTACCCTGTAGCTTCTCTAGATCTATTTGCATTACATCTCTGTCCCTGACTAATGTTGCCAACACCTTCTAATTTATTATCATCAGAAAATCTAATTGAACTGTTTACCCATTCTTCAAAAATCATTAATAAAGATGTTAAATTAAACTGGGCTTACTACTGAACCCTAAGTCACCTCAATGCATTTCTCCCTCCCACTTGATAAATTGCCATGTATCATTATTCTTCGTAGATGGTGCTTCAGCCAATTTCAAGCCCACTGTTCCAGATACTGTTCACAACCACACCACCAATAGCAATATTTATTCAAGTAAGATTTTCAGAGCTAATTTCTAGGATTGCCAGCTTTTCCTTTTAAATGGTAAGTAATATATACATTTTATTTTCCCAATCTTCTGGTGCCTTCCAGCTTCTCACTGGTGGTCCAATGTATTCATTAGCTAATTCCTTTAATATGCCTGGACTCCCTATCATTTCGACTGCTTATTTGTATGTAACCATATTTCCAAGTATTCCTTTATTAGCTTTTAATCCACAGCCAATTGAACATTTTTGTTACTTCCCAATTGCCTTTATCATTTTTATTAAAGAACAATTTTACAAAGCAGCTCAGTCATTTCAAACAAGCTGATTTCCTCTCCTTCCTCATTTGTGAATGCATCATCTTTTTCTCCTTTCTCTTCTTCCAACTCCACATATATCTGTGATAGTCCTAATTCCCCTCAGCCCTTTAATTACCATTAGCATTCTGTTCATATTGTGTACGATTGTTGCCCTTCCTTTTTCAGCTGCAAGTTTTAACAGTCTGAAGTTCTTTTTGTCTGCTTTGTCCCCTTTCCTCTACACTATTTGAGTGTTTTTACCTTCAGATTTCCAAGCTGTATCTTGTGAAGTCCCTTTGGCTATTTCTTACTCCTTCTGTGGTCTGCTGCTATTTAATTACTGAATTATATATTTGGTTGCTCCAGACTTCTTCCATTCAGTTGATGTAACTGTCATAGGTTTCCTGAAGTCAATGGATCTGTGACCATTTACATTGGCTCCGGATTTTCCCCATGGGTTTTAATACTTCTACCATACTTACTAAGCTTTTTAATGCCTGTAAGCATGATTGGCATCTCAAATGTCCCCACATCCATTTGTACTGCTGTGTTCTGGGAGCCCAGTATTTAGTCCATTTAACTCAAGTAGTTTATAATTATTACAAGAACAGGGAAAAACTGTGGAATAGTCATTGCGGCCACAAAAAGAGAGAATTTCATTTTGTGTTGATCCAACTTGAAATTTTTTCCAACTTTTTGATTAGCAGAAAATGTTGAAAAATTTGGTTTTAGATCAACCTGAAAAGAATTTTTGGAAATTTCCAGCCAACAGAAATATTTACTATTCATCTAGTGCTAGTGTACCAATTAGGGTGACCAGACAGCAAGTGTGAAAAATCAGGACAGGGGGTAGGGGGTAATAGGACCCTGTATAAGAAAAAGACCCAAAAATCAGGACTGTCCCTATAAAATCGGAATATCTGGTCACCCTAGGACCGACAGACCCCAATCGTCCGCTGGCGGGATCAAACCTGGAACCTCTGGAGCTTAGTGCATGAGCCAAAAGCCATCTGGCTCTTAGTTAAATGAGTCTGCTCTACAGCCTTAGCTATCCAGGCCCAGGAGGTGTGGGTTACACTAGTTAATAGCACTGCACTTCCTTATTGTGCCCACATGCGCAATCAGTTCCTTGTGATAAGATGTAAATCCAGGATGGCTTCTCCTTCAGTCATATTCTTTGCTTTCTAAACACAAGGCTATCCTCTGTATAACTCAATAGTATCATTATTATTCTATGTTTAGGACCTAATTAACATCTAGAGCAGGCAAAGGCAACCGGTGGCAAGCGAGCTGATTTTCAGTGGCACTCACACTGCCCGAGTCCTGGCCACCAGTCTGGGGGTAGGGCTCTGCATTTTAATTTAATTTTAAATGAAGCTTCTTCAACATTTAAAAAATCTTATTTACTTTACATATAACAATAGTTTAGTTATATATTATAGGCTTATAGAAAGAGACCTTCTAAAAATGTTAAAATGTATTACCGGCACACAAAACCTTAAATTAGAGTGAATAAATGAAGACTCAGCACACCGTTTCTGAAAGGCTGCCTACTTCTGATCTAGAGTCAAGAATTTTTATGCAGTTCCCCCAACAGCTACTCAAAGAGTCATTTTCACTCTGGCCCTGGCTTGGGGGCTTACTGCTGGTGCCCCCTGTAGTTCCTCCTTTGCTATTATCATTTTGTCCTTTCTTACCCAAAGTATCTCACTAGTTTCATCTGATTCTCAAGTTTCTTCTCACTGGTCTGACTGCACTAGAATAAGGGGCTGGAGCCAGGAGGAACATTGTCGCTGCAGCAAAAAGAAGACTTCACTGCCACTGACCAGCCTCACAGAAGGAACAAAGAGGATGTTTTCTTTGAATATTCATTCTCATGGATTTTTAAAATCAATAAAAAGAGCAAAAATGTATATAGAGTGAATATTTTCAATTCTATAGTATATGCATGAAGTTTAAATAAAAGAACCCAAGCTAACTGATATCATTTATCTCTTTAGTGACTGGCTATATAAAGCCAAAGTTGGATTCATCTGATGGAATGTTGTAGGTATGGAAAGGACTCTATTAGGAATTAAAACAGGCCAACATACACAGCAGCATAGCTCTGGCTCCAGAAAAGAATCTGTGGGTAGTATTTTGCCTGTGTGGCTCCAGAGAGCATGACTACCTGGGCAAAAAACGTACATTTGCCAACCGAGTTAACTCAATTGTATTAGCTTAATTCGACTTAACCCCCATCTACCTCATGGACACTTGTCTAAACACCGATTCACATATTTTAGATTGAATTGGTGTATCTTAATTTGAAGCCTAGGCTACAACATAATCATAGACTCATAGACTCATAGGTCAGAAGGGACCAATATGATCATCTAGTCTGACCTCCTGCACAAGGCAGGCCACAAAACCCTACCCATACACATTTATAACAACCCCGAACCCATGACTGAGTTATTGAAATCGTCAAAATTGAGATTTGAAGAC
>NC_133771.1:204932811-204985301 GCF_003597395.2 Chelonoidis abingdonii
AACTATCCCATCATAACATCCCCTCCATATACTTATCAAGCTTAGTCTTAAAGCCCGATAAGTCTTTTGCCCCCACTACTTCCATCGGAAGGCCGTTCCAGAACTTCACTCCCCTAATGGTTAGAAACCTTCGTCTAATTTCAAGTCTAAACTTCCTAATATCCAGTTTGTACCCATTCAATCAGCTCAAACTATCTAAAGATTTCATACTATGTCTACACAGGTTTTACGCAGGCTTGAAGGTTCAACTGAACTGAGCTAATGTAATTGATCTAACTTGATTGAAAAATACCTTCTTTGCCCAAGTAGACTGAGCTATAAAGTATAGTGTCTGCGTAACGGGATATAAACAGCACAATGCCGGAATGTTGCCATGCAATTATTACAGCCACATTGCCCATGTCACACTAAACACTGTGTCAATCCACTTCCCTTTTTGGACGAAATTTGATCATTGCAAAAACCTATACTTACAATTCAAAAATAAAATATCTACAGTAAATTCAAATTTAACGTGACAATATTTTTAAATCTTTCTAAAATTCTACCCCATGAGGAACAGTCCTCATCAAAATTTCTTAAATAAATGTTGGTTTTATTTTAAAATCTGAAGACATTCACAGAAATTTAGGAACAGCTGGCATTGATAATGAAGGATATTTTCATACCAGACTAGATTTCAGCTGCTTACTTGTTACGAATAGTTTTACGAAGTCAATATACTGTTTTATCTGAAACAGTTAATGGAACAATATTTTCTTCCTTCTTTACACCATTTTGATTAACTTCGATCTGATTTTCTCCAGACTATATCCAGACTAATCTCACTTTCTTGTTGTTTGTTTAATCAGAAATATATTTTTAGAGCCTCCCTTCAAGTACTAAATCGTTTAGTTAAGATGTAAAATGAGCTTCAGCCACTGGAGCAGGATAAAAATAAAGACAGATAAAGGCCAGTCACAGCTAATGACTTCAGTAGAGTTATGATTTCCATCAGCTGAGAATCTGGCCAATATACAACCAAGAATTTCCTAAGTTCACGCATTAGAAATACTAACCTCCATTCAGAGATATTTACCTGACTAATATAATTGGTTGGTACATTTTCCAAGTAAAGCTTGCACAGTTGTGCATATACATTTGCACGTCTCATGCATGTGCATACTTGATGTAGGCATATCAGTGTAGTCTATGCACACTTAGCTATTGAAGACTGTTACTAGCGCACACAAATGCCTGAGTATGCAAACTCATCAAATATATGCAAATATGATAGGCACATCCAAATATATGCATGTAAATACACCCTTCTAACTTTGAAAATCTGGCCCTCTGAAATACAAAGCATGAGATATATTTCATAAAATCAAGGAAGCATACTTATTAAATGAAACATAATAAAACAATTCTTTTACAGATCATAAATTATAAATTTATGCTGATGGATTCTGGTGGAGTGGTGTTATAAATTATGTTATTTGACCATCTCTTTTCATCTCTATTTTTAAGTCACTAGACCACAATCATCTCCCCCTCAATCATTACTAAGGTTATATTCTGCAGAGTCAACTATTTGACCAATGGCCTCCTGCTAAGTGTTTTAGGAGGTTCATAACATGTAAAATTAACCATTGGAGCAGTTCTCTTCCTGCCAGTCCTTAGTGGAACAGTAATGTGTTAGATATAACTGCTTTACCAGCCCAGCTTTTGTGTCACCTCCAGGTTGCCCTGATTCCCTTCTCTTCCAGTCATGCTGAATTAACAACTCTCAATTTCTTGTTCTTGAATACCACATATGGCATGCATGATCTTAAAGTTTTTTATTTTTCCTATAATTATGCTAAAACCTGAGGAAAAAGACATAACATAAAGAAATAATACATCTTTATGAAGTACTTACAATTGATCTGATATTGTTTTCTTTTGCCAGTTTCAGGGATGATTTATAACAACTTGCCAGGTCTTCTTTATGAGTATCACTGATATGGCCTCTTGCTATTGGTCCCACAGTATGAATGACATCTGCACAAAAATGAAAAATATATATATTCACTTTACTCCTAATATGGGTAATGATTGGGAAAGGGGCTAATTTCTGGAGAAGGGTCTAGAAATTGCAACTGCATTAAAAAGAAAAAGAAAAAAACAACAGGGTAGTCTGGCAAATATCTTTGATACCTGTATACAAATTCAAAGAGTCTGGGGAACAAGCAGGATGAACTGGGAGTCATGCTATGTGAAGAAAATTATGACTGAATTGACATCACAGTGACTTGATGGGACAACTGCCATGATTGGAGTACCAGCATTGAGGGATATTACACGTTCCAAAAGGATAGCTATGGGAAAAACAGAGGTGTTGTGCTTTACATCAAGAATGTATCCACATGCTCCGAGGTCCAACGGGAACGGAGTGACAGACGTACTGAGACTCTGGATGAGGATAATAAGTGAAAAGAATAGTAGCGATGGTATGATGGGGGTCTATCAGGAAGAGGAAGTGAATGAGTCATTCTATATACAAGTAGGTAACAAGATTAGTTAACACACATGAGCTAGTATTAATAATGGATTTTAACTTCCCTGATATCTGTTAGAACACTATTGCAGTAAAACATAATACATCCTGAAATTTCTTAGCATGCACAGGGAACAGATTTGTGATTCAGAAAGTTGAGGAAACATCTAGCAGATCATCCATTTTGGATCTGTTTTTGATCAATGGGGATGATTAGTTGCAAAAGTGAAGGTGGTCGGGAACTTGGGAGGAAGTGATCATGATCAGATTGAATTCAAGATCCTACGAAAAAGAGGACATGAGAACAGCAAAACAAGGACACTGGCCTTCAGAAAGGTGGGTTGCAACTGAGTCAGAGAAATAGTAGGCAAGGTCCCATGGAAAGACCAGTTAGAAAGGAAAGGAGTCGAAGGTGACTGGAAGTTCTTAAAAGATGTAATACTAGAGACTCAACATCAAGCTATTGCAATGCAGAGTAAAGATAAGAAGAGCCGCAGGAGGCCAATGTGGCTGCCCAAACAGCTTTTTAGATATCTAAAAACCAAAAAGGGATATATACAGGAAATGGAAGGAGGGGCATGTCACCAAGGAAGTATACATTGGAATAGCACGAGTATGTAGGGAACAAAATCAGGAAAGCCAAGGCAAAGAATGAGTTACAGCTGGCAAAAAATGATAGAGACAACAGGAAGGGGTTCTTCAAATATGTCAGACAAAAAAGAAAGATCAACAATGGTGTGAGTCCGCTGCTCAGTGGAGGTGGTGAGCTGGTAATGGAAAATGATAGGAGAGCAGAGCTACTCAATCCCTACTTTGCTTCAGTCTTCTCACAAAAAATAACATGCGACCAGATGATTAGGAAAGTTACCATAGACAATAAAGGGGAAGGGATGCAGATCAGGAGAAGTAAAGAACACATCAGAGATCTTCTGACCAATCTGAATGAATTCAATTCAGTGGGACCAGATGCTATTCTCCCAAGGGTACTGAAGGAATTAGCCACTGGCAATAATATTTCCAAACTCATGGATGACAGGAGAGATCCCGGAAGACTGGAGAAGGGCTAACATAGTGCCCATCTTCAAAAAAGGGAGAAAATGTGGAACGGGGGAACTATAGACCAATCAGTCTGTCTTCAATATCTGAGATGCTACTAGAGCAATGTATAAAACATTCAATTTGCGAGTATCTGGATGATGAAGGGGTAATCACTATCAGCCAACATGGATTGACCAAGAAGTTCCAGTCATGTCAAACTAGTTTGATTTCCTTTTTTGACAGAGTAACAGATTTGGTGGATAGGGGAAATGAGGCGGACATAATATACCTGGACTTCAGCAAGTCTTTTGACACATTCCCACATAACATTCTATTAAGTAAGATGGAGAAATGTGGGCTCAACACAACTACCATGAAGTGGATACATAACTGGTTAAACAATCACAAACAAAGAGTAACTTTTAATGGATTGGAGGGACGTTCCTCCAATCCATTAAAAGCGGGGTTCCTCAGGGATCTGTTCTGGGTCCAGTGTTCTTTAACATCTTTACTAATTACTTGGATGTAGGTATAGTGAGCAGGCTGATCAAGTTTGCAGATGACACAAAGCTGGGAGTGGGGGTTGCAGATACTCTGGAGGATAGAGCTAAAATTTAGTGCTCTTGATAGATTGGAGAACAGGGCTATAGATAACAAATTTAAGGTGCTACACTTAGGGAAGAAAAACCAAATACACAAATATAGCATAGAGCAAAACTGGCTTGGCAGCAATACTGCTGAGAAGGATCTGGTGGATCACAACCTCAACATGAATCAGCGATGCAATGCTGTTGCAAAAAAAGCAAATGCGATTTTAGGTTGCATTAACAGAGGTATAACATGTAAATCACAGGTACTTGTTAGGCCTCAGCTGGTGTACTGTGTCCAATTTTGGTCACCAATGTATAGAAAGGATGTAGAGAAACTGGAAAGGATCCAGAGATGAGTGACAAAGATGATCAAAGGGATGGAATGCAAGCCATGAGAGCAAAGGCTGAAGGAACTGGGTATGTTTAGTTTCAAAAAGAGGTGATTAAGAGAGGATATGATAGCAGTCTTCAGATACTTGAAAGGCTGACATAAAAAAGATGGAGAGAAGTTGTTCTCTCTTGCCACAGAGGGAAGGACAAAGGGCAATGGGTTCAAACTACAGTATAGCAGACTTAGATTAAAACTCAGGAAAAACTTCCTAACTGTAAGAACAGTAGGACTATGGAACAGACGCCTCAGGAGGTTGTGGAAGCTTCTTTACGGAATCTTGGCAGGGAGTTAGACTAGATGACCCTTGCAGTCCCTTCTAACTCTATGATTCTCTCATTATTAATGACCTCATAATTCTGTACCACTATTGCAACATTGCAAGTTATCATCTGCAGTTACTGTACCTGGACACAAAGATTTAAACAATAATGCAAGACATGCACATAATTGGTATCCATGAGACAATATCTTTGTAGGAGATTAAAATGTAACTTTACAGTTTTCAGTTAAAGTAGTAGTACATTTGAGAAAGCAAAAATGAGAAAAAATGTACTGAACTGTATATTACTTCTGTTACAAGCTGCTTACTACTTGCACTGTAAATAAAATGGCTCCACAAATACTGTAATCTGTAGTTGAGAGTTTCTGTAAATGTTGTAGAACAATTTTAAACAATCATTGCCATTCTTTAGAATCCCAACAATGGGGAGAAAATTTAAAATTCAAGTTTTACCATCAGGACCATTGACAGGTAGAATGTGATACGTGTCATTCTTTTTCATTAATCTCTGGGATCGTTTCTTAAGGACCATTTTAAAAAAAATAAGCACATTCCGCTAAACTTTATTGACCTATGAAAGTGTTAATTATCAAGGGATTAGCAGACATTTCACATAAGGAAGATTCAATCAAAACACTATGCAATTTTAAAAAAAACAACTAATTTTGTCTAAAGAAACAACACATATAGAGAGAGTAGAACCACCGACTGCAGTAGATAAGATGCTTCTGAATTCATTGACATAATAACCAGGTCCTACACTATCAGATATAAAGTTCTTAAACCAGGGGGCTCTCTGAAAAAAATGAAGTAAAATTACTTAGAAATCTATAAACTAAAATGTATCATTAAAAATATTTCTAAATTTTGTATAAAAGTTGCATATAGTGAGCACGTTTACTTTTCAAATTCCATTTCTATATGTAGTAACAACACCAGGATGAGTAAAGATGACAGGTAGCTACATCCTTTTTTGTGTGTTGTGGATATTCCCCCACAATCCACCATTGCAGCAGTAACCAGGGATGACCTTCTCTCTTGTACATCGTCCTGCGCTATACCTTGACCTCCTTGCCATATCATGCTATCTACAGTAATCAGACAGTTCTCATCTCACACAGCAGCTAGTCACACCAGTCAAGTAATATCTCCACACCACACATGAATGGCTTCCATGCATTTCCAAGTGTTCGGATCCTTAGAATTTCTGGACCAAGTTGTGGCTGCTGTGGAAATCATAGCATCTATACGGTTGCCAAAATCCCCCTTCTTGCGGTAATACGAGTGCATTGGAGGACATGTCAAATCAAAGGCAAATTCATGTAATACATATAAATACACTTGATCTTCTCAATTTCCATCAACATCGGTTGACGTCTGCAAAGGAACATAGAGATAGCCAGACTGTATCAGACCTGAAGTCCATCTAAGCTAGCATCCTCTCTTCAAAACTGGCTAGCAACAGATGTCTCAGAGGAAGATGCAAGAATGTCACAGTAGACATATATGGGATAATTTACTCTTGGAAAGGTCTCATCCTAACCCATAATAGAGACTGGCTTAAACGCTGAAGCATGAGACCTTTTTATCCCCTTCCAAAACTTTGTTAGCATTAACTGTTATAACTGTATATTCTTGTTATCCATATAAACAATCAATCTCTCTTTGAATCTTTCCATCTTTTTCTTGTTCATATATCCTCCAACACAGTTTTGCACTTGCAGAATCTTTAAGCCTTTCCATCTTTCATTGCCTAACTTCAACCCACTAAAGAGAATTTTCTGAGGTGGCCACCATCCCACTCTGCTCTTAGAACTTCACAAAACTTGCCTGGTTTGAACTGAATTTCGCTTCTAGCATTTTTTTGGTTGATGAATGCACACACTGAAGAGAACCCAAATGAATATAAATACAGCAGAATGATAGCTGATAGGAAACTTCATGAATCCAGTATGAATCAAACTTGGAAGGATTTATACAACTTGCCTTCCTAACTACTATAAATACACAATAAGAAGAACACAAAAAGGCAACTACCATTCTTCTCCTTTTAATCACAGTAATTTCTCCTAGTTATAGGAACAAGATTGGACAGATTGGATAATTTCTGTTGATTGTCACAGCTGCTATATAGTAACTACAGTAGTGCCCTTCTAAATTGTTTCTAAAAACTGAAATGTGAAGCAGGCATTTAGTCTTTGTCAGATGACAAGTGGGATGACAACTGGTGATCCAAACAGGTAAGATGGTTTTATCCTTGAGTTCACAGAAACATTATTTTTAGTGTGCACTTTAGACAATATAATAAACAGATCTGTTACTACCTAACTAAAACAAATAACATAGCTGGTTCATAATTTCCCTGTGCTGCAAGGAACAAGCTTGTGTCAGTATTTCCATTAGGAAACCTTTCTTTATAAAATATTACTATAACAACTTTGCAAATAAAGTTCCTATGTTTTTGTGTTCGATTTTAACAATGGTAAAGAAAAAAGAAAAAAGGCACTTTCTCTATATTTGTTTCTTGCAAGAGGCAAGCCTCAAGAACAGAATGGATGGAAGTTATAGATCAGTAAAACTGCTCTCCTCCAAGGCCATTACACATTTACAGATACTAGAACTGGAGGTTACCGTCAGACATATTTAACTCATAACAATAAAACAAGCAACAGGCACAGAAAATAAACATGAAATAAACATAAAGGAAAATAGAAAAGCTGTGTAAGAGAAGAGACCTGATCATAAAATGATTCCCTCCAAGTCTTTTTTAATACTGATCCAATATGTATTTGAAGGTACAGCTTCCCAAAAGCTGAAACTCAAATGGGAAAATGAGTTACAATTATAATTTACTGATAAACTGCAGAATGAGGTTTTGGACTAACGCCCAAATCCTGAGTTAGTTATTGTGTTCCTTCTTCCCAATTGGAAGAATTTCTACTTTTGTTTTTCTGGTTAAATATATACTTTATGCTTTGAATCCCTATGTTGTAAATTGCAAATCCTAAGAACATCCAAAACATGGGGCTAAACCAAGTTAATGTTTTTCCTGCAACCTTTGAATTTGCACTTCTTGACTTCTTGTGATTTTTCACTGTGCATCGTTAACATCACATTAACATATCCCTAGGCACTTAATGTAAATAGGTTCCCTTAAATGTGATTAAATAGTTCTTGTATGTTAATTTATAGAAACTAGGAACAGGTGGTCCTATTGACTAATGCAATGACCTGTCATGTCTGTCAATGCGGTTCTAAATTGGTGTTAAGCTGTCAGAAAATGACTTTTGTTGTTTAATTGTGTATTGCTCTGGTGAATTGCTATTCCAAGCACATCATTATCACAAACACATGATACAGCAGGACTTCATTAGCAGCGTAATAATAATTCTCAATATGTTGTATGGTCAGCAGATGAACAGGGAGTTGAAGATTTTATTGCTACACTTTGCCAATAACATTAATACATACATGTATACATTGTCTATGCATACACTATCTCATTATATATTAGGGTCTGGCACAAAGGCTATGTGAACATGCTGATGCAGGCAATCAAAAAAAGAATGCATGAGGTTAAGGGTTGATAGGCCCAGACTGGACTATTTTATTTATATACAACCAGGAAGAGTTTCTTGCTTCAATGCTCAAATGTTGCCTTGGGTCAGGATGTTTCACTCTATTTTCACATGCCTCTGGTTGCCTTGTGGGAACAGAATCCCAGACCTCTCCCAAATATAATTCTGCAGTGGGCATCTTGACCATGGCCCCATTCGTTTGGTTAGTCACAATTCCATCCCTGACAAAATACTGAAATACAACTAAGGGAAAAAATCACGAAAGTTCTGAAAAATAATGGCATATGGGGAGAAACAAGTAGCTAGGTTTACACAGATCGAGTCTTGCCAAACAAACATGGCTATTTTTGTTTTGAAATAAAAGTAAATAAGGAAGTGTTATTTACTCCTCATAACACAAGAACTGGGGTCACCAAATGAAATTAATAGGCAGCAGGTTTAAAACAAACAAAAGGAAATATTTTTTCACACAACACACAGTCAGCCTGTGGAACTCCTTGCCAGAGGATGTTGTGAAGGCCAAGACTATAACAGAGTTCAAAAAAGAACTAGATATGTTCATGGAGGATAGGTCCATCAATGGAAATAAGCCAGGATGGACAGGAATGGTGTCCCTAGCCTCTGTTTGCTAGAAGCTGGGAATGGGTGACAGGGCATGGATCACTTGATGATTACCTGTTCTGTTCGTTCCCTCTGGGGTACATGGCAATGGCCACTGTCGGAAGACAGGATACTGGGCTAGATGGACCTTTGGTCTGACCCAGTAGGGTGCTTATGAAAGCATTACAAAATTGGTGGCTAAAGGCAAAATGGTAGATATACTCAGATTTTGTTTTTTTTAAAGTATTTGACGCAGTATTTGTTACATGAGAGTTTGCTTTTCAGATTAATTGAAGTTATCATGGATAGGAACACAGCCAAAGGGATTGAATACCAGCTTCAGGAACATAAACAAAGAGTAATGATAAATGGCAAAGTATTGAGCTGAGAGGTGTTTATCACAGTACTTCAGGGATCTGCTCTAGGTCTGTTCTCATTTAGTATGTTCAGTAATGCTCTGGAAGAGTAAATGAAACATATTTGTGAAAATAGGAGAGGATATTAAATTGGGTAAAATTGCAACACCAGTGAAAACAGAGAGGACTAGTACGAAGGGACCTAGAGAGATTAGAAACATGGGCAGTAAACATCAAAATGCAGGCTAATATGTTTGGGGGAAAAGAATCTGAAACACAGTTGTTTAATGGGAGAAAGAAACATGGAAAACAGTAAGGTTTTAATGCTCTACCTGACTAGAGCCTGAGTAATTTGGACTCCATGTAGCTGGAATGTGGAAGAGTTGGGGAGGTAACATTTAACTCTGGATGACAGGGCTGCGGGCAGCACTCCTTACCTTTCCCCCATGGCCACAGCCCATCATTGCAAGATGCATGGGGGTACTGGCGCTCCTGTATTAGTGTAAAGGTGGATCTCTGAGCTTTTCTCTGGCCTGCCTCAGGCTAACCTAAAGTGACCTTCCATGCTAGCCTATGCAGGACCAGCCTGGAGACCCCTTTCACAGTATGCAGGGTTAAACAAAAAAAGGGTAAGAAATAATCAGAGCTCAGAAAGGGCTAACAAATTGCAATTGGTAAAAACTTTAATTTTAATATCAAAATTAAGTTGTCAGTGTTCCTTTAAAACTTCCACCTTACTATGCCCAGTCTTCAGCAAAGCCAAGTGTCTCTGACAAGAAATTTAGTTTAGAGAGAAAGCTGCAGTGTATGTGATTGTATATCATATACAATGCACTTACATTGGGGATTTTCACATCAATTTTTAACAGTTCACCGAGGGGCAGTGACCATGTTGAATGCGTATTTTTACTCAGCACATAGAAATGGATCCAACTGCTTTCAGTGATAATATCCCAGAGAGATGAAAATGTTTATACTTTTAAAGGGAAGAGGGATTTTCTCTCTTTCCAGTGCATGCTGGGGAAGACAGGCAGGGGAAGATATAGGGTTGGTACAAGGACTACAGTGCTTAGAGCTGCTAAACATAAGAAGAGCTACCTAAGGGACCGAGGGAACAATTTAATTTACACTGGATTTCTAAGACATTTCTTGTAGCAGACAGCTGTGGCAATCCGGCAGTGCATGTTGTGAGACACAGTAGGAAGAAATTGAAGGTTTTGTTCCCTTTTTGCAAAATGGTATCTTATATGAGCTGTACTGAACTGATTGTCAGACACCTGGCTAGGAGTCTCAGTGATCAGAGGAGACAGACCATGACAATTAAGCATTTATTTCAGTGTATGATTCTGTACTCTCTGTATGTTACCAGGAGCTGACATCTGAGTTTTGCATAACCCACAACCTGTTTTGAGGTACAGCAGGGCCTCAAACATTTCAACATTCCTGTTACTATTTAGACAACAATGAACATAAATATAATTTGCACATTTAATCAACACTACAAAAGCATCACACTGAAGATCTGTGAAAAAACAAAACCACATATACTTTGCTGTGCCATACATACTGCAAATGTAAAAAATTCAAATTAGATTTATCTTCTCTGACCTCTTTCACTAAATAAATCAGTCCATAATCTTCACATTGTTTTTTTGATGCCATTTTTTATCCAGGGACATTATTTTTATCCAGGATACATTGTAGGGAGGGGGGGAGGGAGGAGTTTGAAGGGAGGAAGAGCAGAGAAGTATGAAAAACAACTTTTAGATGCTAATTGAAAACTATGTGATTGTGATCCAACAAGAATATGGAAGACAGGGATGTGATTTACAAATATTCCTTTCTTGGTCTTTGCAAAGCGTAAAGTTAGCCTGCAAAAATATTAGCTTAATGAATTTTCAAGCAAACGGAAAAGTTCAAATAAGTTTCTCTCATTCTCTCTTTTTCAGAAGTGAGTGCACCACATTCAGACTGTTAATGAACTGGCAGACCAAGTCTAGAATCAATTACACATTTCTTTCATTTATCCCATTTGCGTATTCATATCCATAATCAGTCCATCTAGCCAACTACATAATGAAGCTGTTCCCTGTCAATCATAGATCAAACTAAGTATTTTCAAGAGGAAACTAATGTATTGTGTTTAGCTGAATATTTAAAAAAATATATGATACCAAGACAAAGTATGAAGGTCTCTCATTTGTAAATCTTATCAATTGATCTACACAATAAGCACTGCCATATTAGTCCTTAAAAGGGATATCTAAAGTTCAATTGATGGGAAATAGAATTACCCCCAGATATCTTACATAATGAATGTTACCATGCCTACTATACGTACGTAGACTAATGCTTTGACATCCAAATGTGCTCAGCTTGTTCATACTCTATTTCAAGCTACACATAATTGTACATAAAATGTGCATTTTTAATCTGCAGACATGTTAAATTAAGGTAAACTGTTTATCATCCCCTAAAACCACTGTCTAATTTCAGTTATTCAATGATACATTTCTTTAGAAGTAAAATTGATTACTTCACTTTTTTTAATACAGCGAGCCATCTTTTTTTTTTTAGATTGCACTGTGCTAATGTGGAGTGCACAGGATTAAAAAAAATCCAGTTCACGATAGCTTTAAAGTATTCATTTGCTTATGTACATTATATCATTTCACTTTCCTGATCTGAATGTCATTAAATACTTTGTACTCTGTGTACCTACTTTATATGCAGATACAAAACAAAAATTTGCATTTTTTGGCAGATAAAGAGAGACAGTATGAGGTTTCTAGGCTTGAATTAATGAGCACTGCTCAGTTTAAGGTTCAACCCTTTTATAGCATACTTTATTACTAATATCACTGTTTTGGACATTTCAGACAATATGTTTCATGCTTCATTACATTCAAAAGACGTGATATTTTAAAGCCTTATTCATAAAAAAATTATTGGAGCCATTTTCAGACAAATGTCATATTTGGCACATAAAAAGGTAAAGAATGTGCTTGTCATAAATGATTAATCAGTTTTCTCCTTTATGTATTGTGTGTACATTTTAAGTAAGATACTGGAGTGAGAACTACAAAGCAATATTCCCTGTTGGGAAGGTAGGGAAATTTACAGAGTCTGGGAGATCCCACAGGGAAATCAAGGAAACCTGTACTCAATAAATGGTTTCCAGAAGAGAAGGAACTCTCAGAATCCATGAGAAGCCATAAAAAAAAACACAAAGCTTGTTCTCAGTAATTGCCACTAACTCCAAGGGGTGCACAGGCAGCCTGAAAATGCAGTGATGCAAGTAAAAAACATGACATTTCTGGCACTCGTGCTGGTCATAAAATATAAGGCCCAGAATATAAGCTCAGATACAACAGTACTATTCCATTCAAATCTAAGGAATTTATAGCATATAACTGAGATCAGAACCTAGCCATGAGCAGATGAAACAAAAATAAGGTCTATTCAGGCAGGAGAAGCAAATTAGGGATTGTATAGTCCATCCAAAAATGAGCAGGTTCCACAGTTATTCAGCACAATACTGATAGGTGTCACAAGTATAAAGACATACACTTATATATGATCAGCATTGCAACTTCTTTGGAAATGACTGTGTACTTGTAAAACGACATGAAATTACTGCATTCATGCCTTTAAAAACTCAGCATAAAATTAAAGAACATGAACTGAACTCCACATAAATTAGATGAAACTACCATGTATGTGCCTTGAAAACATCAGCATCTAACACCCAGAGTAACTGGAGTACTGGTGGAATCATCCCATACTTAAAATAAGAGATATCTTGGAATCACGGCAGAGTAGCCAATGTTGACTTTCTAACTGCACCCCCCACTATATGCTGTTCTGACTGAGGTATAGAACATTTCATGATTTTTAAGCCAGTCATGATTTTCTGCAGTCTGACTTAAGATTTTTGAACACTTGGAGTTGGCAATACTGTAATTTAAACAGGACAGCTCAGCCCCAGTGCAGTACCTGCTATGCAGTAAAGGTCTCCTTTCACATAACTTTATCATTACCAGTCAGCAGACAGGAACACAGAAGATCAAGTGAGGTGACTCCTTTTTATTCTTTGTACAGACCTAGCACAATGGGATCATGGCCCTTGACTGGAGCTCTTAGGCAATACAGTAATACAAATAAATCATAGGTATTATTTTATTATTTCTCATTTTGATTAAGGGATAGTTTCAATATAACAATCAGACTTTTATTTACCTACTACTGTTAGAAATGACACTGAGATTATTCCTATTGAAAGAGATTAAAGAAAATATTTTCTTTTCTGCGTTTTCAGATTGTTTACAGCTTTCAGCCCATAGTCATATTCTTTATCGTTGTTTCCCCCGCAATACCCAGCAAGAAAGAGAGAAAAAATTAAAATAGAAAACATGTGATTTAACCCATCACCACATACATCCAAATATTGACAATAGAACCTAGGGCAGAAGTAGCTCATGAAACTAATTTTAAGTCTTTTTTTTTTAATTGACTAGATTTCAAGTTGACAGTGTCAGCGTAATTGCCCTATACAAATATGATAACAGAAATATCGGGACAGCTCTTTCAACGGTAAAGTGAGCCTCATACCTAGAAAAGGAATCCCATTTTGTATCATCATTTTTATTTTTATTCAGATGGCTGAAATGTGGCTAAAGTACCCTCCTGATATCAACATGACCTAGATCCTAGCTTGTGGAAATGCAATGCATGCAGAGGATCTGTGATGAATTTATTTGAGCATCTACTCTAAGTCTCTCGTTCTGGGATGCACAGTACTGTAAAAGTGTTGTTTCATCAGCAGGCAATGAAACAAATGCTAGCACCAGGAATTCATTGTCCTGCATTCTGCTTAAAAAGCAAACCAGCAGATCATATGGAAACATGAACACTCCAGAGTTTAATAGTAAAATACTGACAGACAGCACATGTGATAAAATGTGATGAAAAGAAAGAAGTTATCTCACAAGTCTATCTATGTTACTCTTGCAGATATGGAGAAAAGAAATCAGGAGTGAAAAGGGGAAAAATCAGTGTCTCAGGCTTACTTCCTGATACAGCTTTATTAATGATACAGCTTGTTACTCTTCTGAACACCGCTGATAAGATCGGCAAGTTTAACACAAATATCACTTTCTATTGTCAATAAACAGACTATAACCATAATATGTTAAACAGTCATTAAAACTTGGGATGCAAGTCTTGGGATAGATCCTTTGCCCAAAATAACAGTGGCACAGCCCATGCCTCCATTCCCCAAACGTATGTTCTCATGTGGGTGAATCTTGCTGATCTCGGTCTTCGACCCATTAGAAGACTGGCACTTGAGAAGAGCGTCCTTGCCAATAGTAAAAATAGTAAGTGGCCTGAACGCACACAAAGATGCCCTGGACTCACTCTTGACCATGACTAAACAGACATTTTCTTTTCAACAACAACAAAAGACAAGGCAATCGGTTACCAATGAATTACAGTAGTTGCTCAACCTATGAGGCCACCTGCAAATTCACCACATCTGTGGCTTACCTTTTCTCCTGCCTTTTTTTCAATAAAGTTTTTAATGGAGAGGATTTTATCTTGTTAATAATGTTCATCAACAACAAAGATTCATAAAGCCTTGAAGTATGTTCTCCAACTAGCACATTATGCTCTGGTTTTATGGGAATCATCTGGACAAGGGAAAAGGTCTGACTGTCGTTTAGTGGAAGTATGACAAGTGCAAATTCAAAGCTAGACAGTATTCATTTCTTCATGGAGGCAAATTTTTAAATTAATTTCTGGAAAAGGCACTGTAAAATAAACTTTTAATTTCAATGCTAACATTTGGTAAGGATTGAAAATTACAATAGGCCAGGTAGCATGTCAGCACTGATACACTACAACACTTTTTCCTGAGCACATAACAATTTGGAGAGCTAATAATAAAAAGAAATGATGCCGAGATGATGAATGGATGCTATGCAATTAGACCTATTACAATTCACAAGAGTCGACAGGCAATAATCAAAGCACTTTCATGCTGCCCAGTGCAATTATCTTTGCACTTAAGAATCAACAAAGTACATAATGACTTGCACTCGATTAAGGAATTCATGAAAAATGGAATTTTAATTAGCATGTTGAAAATTTGGGCCATTTATTTCTTTACAGGACAACAGATTGTGAAAACTAGTTGAATAGTCATAAGTGTTCAGGAGAGGTTCCCAGTGCAAGACAAATGCTGTGATGTTTCTGACGATAAAAAATTCCTGACCATTCTCAATGAAATAACTCCTACTGAAGGAACAGCATGGTCAATTATATGTACATTCTGACAGAAATTTTATTGTTTGAGGCTGATTAAAAAGAAAAACATTCTGTTGACGTTTTGGATTACTAGATGACAAACGCATCTGAGCAAACTACAGTGACTCAAGGCATGTGCCACAATTGCCAGATCTATTTTTACATTCTTATCTGCTATATGAGTAGGATGATAATAGATTAACCTATCAGGAGAGATCTCCATACTATAAAATATACTCAGAATAGTAAAATAAGTGTTGGATCAAGTCTTCCTTTTAAAAAGCAAACACTTAAATAAGAGGTTCATTTAATTTCAAGAAGCTGCTTTCATAGCTATTACTTTTCATTGTGTTTATCTTAGAACAAAACAATTTATTAATATTCTCAATTTATTAATTCTGAAAATTGAGCACTTGGGGGAAAAAATCAGGGTTACGCTGAATTCAAATGCTGTATAAATGAATTCCACATTTTAAATATGAAAAAATATATGCACACTCATAATGTGAACAGTGCAGCTATACAAATATGAATAAAGTCATCTATCAATATAATTTAAAGCAACACATTTATATCAAAAGAAACATACCATACTACTGTACCCCATCTGTTCCTATGAGCCCAAAATACTTAATACAATATTCACTATAGTGGAGGCAGCATTTAGATCATCGTATACATTTGAAAATGTTCTTCATACCCCTATCTTCACTGAGTTTATCATCTGTTCTGTTATGGAGAAGAAATATTCTAATTTTGGCTTAAAACTTATTGAATCTATGACACAGAAATGTCAGCTGACACTATTAAACAGTCAACATTTACTCACACTTATCACACTGTGGTATTCAAGATATACAGTGTAGTTGTAGCCATATAAGTCCCAGAACATTAGAGAGACAAAATGGGTGAGGTCATATAATTTATTGGACCAACTGCTCGTATCTCCACTGCTACAATGATCAGTACCCCCCACAATACTCCTTTCAAGATCCATGGATGCTACACATGCCTATCACAACATGTGGCATATTTCAGTATGAGTATTTAATGGGAAAAACCAGACAATCACTATGCTCTCAAATGAACTCACAGAGGAAAATGATAAGAGACAAAGAAATCCTATCACCTGAATGTGAACATTTTTCACAAAGCAATCACTCTATACCTGATATATCGGTCCTCATCCTCAAAGGAACCCTGTACAGCACTTTCAGAAGTGGGAGATTAAATTCATTACTCTGGTAGACACTAAAAATCATGGACTGACCAGGGACACTGGATTTATGACTTATTACAACAATCTGTAATCCACTAATCTCCTCTTTTTGTCCTATGACTGCAGAGGTGTTAACGGGACACTCTACCTTACCTTACAATATATGCTGACTACTTATGCTAAACAATCTGTTCCACCTTGCATTTTCCCACCCTGAAGAAGAGCTCTGTGTAGCTCAAAATCTTGTCTCTTTCACTAACAGAAGTCAGTCCAATAAAAGATATTACCTCATCCACCTTGTCTCTCTTGTATTCAAGATACGTCATTCAAGTATAGGGAAATGCCTCAGTATCTCTTTTAGAACTGTGGTAGCTGTAGGGAAATTTTCACTTTCTAATAGAATCGCATTGCTGCTATAGTAACTACTCAAAGAGGTTCTATTATAGAAGTCTCTACATTTGCACTAAAAAAAACCCAACACATTGGGCCTTGTTCTTAGGTTTACTCCAGCTATAAAAATGGCACCATGAGTAGCCTGGAACCCACCAAATCCAATCCCCTCAGAATTCTTCCAAGAGGGAAAACGTCAGAAAATGTAGAGTCACCACCTCAGCCAGTCCACTATTGGCTCTCGCATAGGTGGCATATCTGGAAGGAAAGGAGCCAAGGTGTCATGATGCCCCTGAAATCACCAGCTGTTCGAATGCCCCCTTGGACATGTGGGCAGCTGGGCGTAGATAGAGCAATTTTACATCACGCCGTAATGTACAACAGGAACAGACAAAACCAGGGAAACAGAAAGTTGATGTAAAGCCACCTCTGCCTCCCTCTCCACATTCTGGTCCTTTGCCGAGGGTAACTTGTTCAGCCCTGAGAATGTGGGGCTGTGTCTTGTAGGACACTTAACAGTCTGCTGAGAAATTTAGCTTTTTCACATCTGATGTTCTTGTAGTTTACAAGAGGGAAAAATAATTGATCTACTTTGCTGGAGTTAAACTTGAGCGATTTCTGTGAACATTATGGGATTTGACTGGTCTAGGTGTTCTAGTTAAAATGCTTTTTGGAAAGGACTTGAGACTGGTAAATCTCTTTGGAATCCTAGGACAAACACAAGGGGGAATAGATCAAATCGACTGAATGTCTTACTTCAGAAAATATATCCTATCATCATTTTTCATTTTGAAAGCACAATACAATTAACATACAGTAAGTTTACAAAGAACATGTTTACTCCAAAGATGCTTTCTAGATTTCTACAAAAATCTGTTAAAGAATGACATAAGAAAGCAGAGTGCTATTGAGATTATATTGTAAGTGAACTTGAACTAAATGGATGATTTAGACACAACAAATCTGCATCTTGGCAGGAGGTTAGATGATCCAGATGACCCTTGTGGTCCCTTTTAACCTTATGATTCTTTGATTCTAAATGATTCTCTGTACGACTGAGTTTACAAGCTGATGCTTAGGTACCTTAATAAAATTAGGGATTTGATTAATTAAAGACTTCCTTGAAGCAGCTGTTATTTTACTGTGGATGCATTAATTCATGCATAGAATACATATTGTTGAAAATGAGCATTAAGGATTTAACAGATAATGCATATGAGAAAAGTACACATCTAAACAGCAATCTGTGATGGGCATAATATAACCTTTGCTCAGAGAACACCACACAGGGAATAAACAGAGAGATTTTTCAAAATTAAAGAGCAGCTAGGCACCTGGCTCCCACTGAAAGTCAACAGGATTTGGCACCCACCTTCCATTTGATCTTTTGAAATCCACTATTTCACCACTCTCATTAAGCAGCAGCAACTAGTTTGCAAGGAAGAGGTGCAGGTTCCTTGCAACTAGCCATTCTTTCCAACCCCTCAAAAATGTTCTTATGCATATTCATCACATATCCTTTTCCTAAATAAAGTGTGGTAATTTAAAAGAGCACAGGATGGGGAGAGTACTATATGCATACACAGACCCACTATGCACAATAATACTGGTGACTGAAGAAATGCTCAATGTATTTTACGTTGAAAACTTTTCACATAGTAATCCCTGAACAGAGTTCCTAAGGGAGACATTGGGTTTTGTCCTTCCTACGCACTGAGGAAAAAATCAACTACAACACACTTTAACATTAAATTGTTTGGGGAATTTTTTTCTCTCCTTCAGAGAATGAAATCTGATGCACTTTACAAAACACCAAATAAGGGTTAAGAGAGCTTCATCAAAGCTAATGGGGAAACGCCAGTGACTTGTCTAAAAAGGAAAAGAAAGCCAATTCAGCATCCTTGTGGCCATGTCAAAAGGAAGTGTCCTCTGAGCTGTATGACTGGAAAGTGCCTAGCACATTTTAAATGCTACCACAATCTAAATAAATAAATAATAAAACTACCAGTTACATTAAGTCCCATTTTAAAAAGTGACTGAGGCACCAAGGCACCTAAATCGCACTGAGAGTTAATGGGACTTAGGTTCCTAAGCTATTTTTGAAAACTGAGATTTAAGAGTACCCACGTCACTTAAACATCTTTGAAAATGTTACTGCTGCTCTTTAACCTGAGTTATTTTCAGAAAGTTCTCTTGCCACTGAGATCTCGCTCATTCCTCATATGTCCTTTCTATTTATATATTTATTTTGGAAGGGGAGAGTTGTTGTTTTTGCTATTTTGCTTCAAAACTGTATCTACTATGAGCATGATCCATAAAGAGCTGCTTCCCTTTAGACTGTCAGAGGCAGAATAAATAAGGAATATCTGTTGGCATAATGCTACAGATTCTGTATTTGCTTAATTTTGAGCATATAAGTAATCCAATTCCTGTTCAGTTAGAAGAAAAACAGTATTCAATTTACCTTCTGCCACTAAAGAGAATGTCAGTATTGGCAAGTACCGTAACTATTAATGTGTTCTTTAAACAGCATTGGTAATACAGCAAATAGAAAAATTCAGTCATGTGGTTTTAATTTTCTAATTGTGATGGAGTATACAGCTCCTAGGGACTCCAAGATCCTGCTGCATTGTGTTCCAGTAGTGTTCCTAGGAGGAGGTATCCATGCAGACAAATGGCCTACTCTTGGGAGATTAATTCCGAGTCATGGCTCAGAGGCAGCTCAGGGAGACACTGCCAGATGGGAATAAATTAAGTACCGCGATTACTGCCTTTTTAAGAGTATGTTGCGTTCAAGAGGGAAAAGAGGTAAGGAGGGGGATGTGCTGACTGGAAGCCATGGGAGGAGCTTTGGGGAAAACACAAGCGATACCCTGCAGAATTTGTACTGTTTGGTTTTGTATTGCTATGTTTACTGCCTAGAAAACTCCATGGATGGGCTGCAGTTAGAGACTTTTACCCAGCTGGCATTAGTTTGAGTTAAGCCAAAATTCCTGTAATAAATTCCTACTGGGAGAAGGGGTTCATGGGTTCACCTTTGAGCCTACAATGGCATTTTTTCTCTCCGACCATTCTGTCTCTGCCTTGCTGACATGTTCATGTATAGCAGGGGTCGGCAACCTTTCAGAAGTGCTGTGTCGAGTCTTCATTTATTCACTCTAATTTAAGGTTTTGCGTGCCAGTCATACATTTTAACGTTTTTAGAAGGTCTCTTTCTATAAGTCTATAATATATAACTAAACTTGTATGTAAAGTAAATAAGGTTTTTAAAATGTTTAAGAAGCTTTATTTAAAATTAAATTAAAATGCAGAGCCCCTGGACGGGTGGCCAGGACCCGGCAGCGTGAGTGCCACTGAAAATCAGCTCGTGTGCCACCTTCGGCACCCGTGCCATAGGTTGCCTACCCCTGGTGTATAGTATAGTGATTTTCTAACAAAGGATTTACTCAAAATATATGGGGTTGTGGTTTTTTTACAAGTACGATGTTTATAACATAATTAGAAATAAAACAATTAACATATTATCAGTACATGGAATTGTAAAACCAGCCAGCAATCATGAGATTTGAGTATTATATTAATCAAAATATCAGCTGTAATAAATACAGATAAGATAGAACAGAGCTACAGTAGGTACAGACTTCTTCAGGGTCAAGTAGAGGAGGTTTATGCAATACTGTAGATTCACTGTCATGTGAACAAGCCTAATCTGATCTGCTTTTCCTGCTGTATTGGTATTGGAAGAAGGTATCTTGAAAGTGTATGAGATTACAAGTTCATTGCTCCTGCAATACCATTTACAGTGTCCTTGAACACCAAATTTCACTGTGGAATTACAATCAGTTTGTTAAGAATGTTACCAGCTTTTTTTAAAAAATAAGCATGTTAAGGTTTTTTTAAGTATTGACAGCACTTGAACATTTCTCTCCCAGATGGCAATATAATTGACTGCAGTTCCCTCATATAATATAGTGCTGTTTATCCTCTGAATGTCCCCAATATAAAATTGTTTTAATCTTTTGTTGCTGTTGTAAAGCTTGAGCTACTGTGGGACAACATAATTTAGTGTCAGGTTTTGGATGTATGGTACGAGACAGATATAGAATAATCCAGGCTGTATGTCACCAATAATTCAGTTTATGGATGAGTGATAACGGAGTTCCAGATTATTAACTAAATGGCACAATATTTTACCTCTTTTAGCACTGAACCAAGGTGTACTTGTATAGTACTTGGTAGATTTTCTTTCAGCTCCCTTTTCCCTTCCATTAGCCTATTAAAAGCTTTATGATGCTTGTGCTGTCTGACTGCACTGTGCTGCCAACTGGAAAGAAACATCACTTTGATTTGAAAGATCTGATGTTCTCTTCTGCTTGTTCTTGTAAAAGTTATGAAGAGGTTATGAAGTCAAATACAGTGTGCATGTGAGAACAGCTGAGCTGAGGAATGGGGTTTCATATCAGTTCCGTAATGAAGACACAGTGAGGGAGAGATGGTATTTAAAACAGAATTAGTTACCTTTCTAGACTTAGAGTCCACTATATATACTATATGTGTGTGCACATCCATACTGAATGTGTGCTATTAAGAAGCTAATACTTGCCTGCTACTGTTATTTCCTGTTTTGAACAGAGGATGAAATATGTAGTAACCTATATGCCGCTGTTTTTGTAACTGTGAGCAAATGTTTTCTTTAATTACATATACACAGAGAGAAAATAAGAGAGAGAGAGAGAGAGAGAGATTGAGAAGGAGAAAAACCAAGAAAATCAATCCTAAAGCTAAATAAAAAGGAGTATAGGGGAAATCAATATAAATATGATAATTCTTGGTTTGTATTTGCCAGACTGTTTAATTGTCTGATTTTGAAATAGACCAACTGCTCCATACGCTAAGCAAAACCTTTATTTAAAACTTAGCTACTAGACTGAAAATGACCTTGGGAGTTATGTTGGTCCTTCACTTATACCTGGAAGGCGGAATCATCAAAAGAAAGAATTTCCTTGCTTCCACGTCTGAGGACAAAGTTCCTCCTCTACCTTGGTGGGTCCTGACCTTATTGGCAGATTTGCACACCTTAGTGATCTTCCCCTCTGGTGGAACCTACAGTCTGGGTCAACTCCTTCTGTGTCTGATCAGGAGTTGGGAGGTTTGGGGGGAACCCAGGCCCACCCTCTACTCTGGGTTCCAGCCCAGGGCCCTGTGGATTGCAGCTGTCTATAGTGCCTCCTGCAACACCTGCATGACAGCTACAACTCCATGGGCTACCTCCCCATGGCCTCCTCCAAACACCTTCTTTATTCTCACCACAGGACCTTCCTCCTGGTGTCTGATAACGCTTGTACTCCTTAGTCCTCCAGCAGCATACCCTCTCAGCTCCTTGCACCTCTTGCTCCCAGCTTCTCACATATCCACCACAAACTGAAATGAGCTCCTTTTTAAACCCAGGTGCCCTGATTAGCCTGCCTTGATTGGCTGCAGGTGTTCTAATTAGCCTGTCTGCCTGAATTGGTTCTAGCAGGTTCCTGATTACCTTAGCGCAGTCCTGCTCTGGTCACTCAGGGAACAGAACCCTGCTTCTCCTGGGGCCAGGAGTAGCTCTTCCTTCCACCGCTCCGCTGCAGAGGAAGGAGGGAGAGGGCTGCTACTGCTGCTGTTCCTGCTGGGCACTGGGCCCTCACTGCTGTTACTGCTGCTACTGCTGTTACTGCTGCTACTGCTCCCCTGGCTGGGCTAAACACCACCACCCGCCTCTCTCTCTCTGCTATCTGCTCACTGGCTGGCTAGTAGATTTCCCCCCCTCCTTGGTTCCTGCTGTTACTCCACCTGCAGCCCTTGATGGGAGGCGGGGGCTGCTGGCCTGCTTCCTAGAGAGTGGGGGAGTGAGGAAACCCGGCTCTTGTTGCTGAGGACACCTTCTGAGCGGGGTCCCTCCCGCCTGGACGCGAGTCCATCACCACCTGGAGCTGCTGGGGCTGCTGTGGCAGTTGCTGGCGAGCTGTTGGAGCCCGGAGGAGGTGAAGGAGGAGAAGGGGACTGCCGGCTGCTGGACACCATGTGAAGACCACTGCGGAGGGGGCATTCCTGGACTCTTTTTCGACCTGTGCTCTTGTGGTGGGGGTTTAGACTGTCTGCTGGGACACCAGGGGTGTGGCGTGGAGCCTGCCCCCGGTCCATCTGTGTTCCCTTTCGCCCCCACCACCATCGTTGCCCCCTCCAACACCCCCGCTGGCTGTTTTCCTTCGCCTTTGGACTCCTGCCTCTGGGAGTGAGCTGCTCGCCTGTCTCACTGCGCCCGCTTTCATCGTTTGGGCCTGCAGCAGCAGCAGCTCACCATTGACTTTTTGGCACAAATGCCTGTGGGTGCACCCTCCCCCCCTCCCGCCCCCTGGACTGACTCCTATCGTTTGCCTTATTTTTCTGCCCCACCTATTTCCTTCTGCAGCCCTGATAGTCCTGCCCAGCCCTGCAGCTATCCCCGTGGTCCCTCTGCCCCATTCCCAGCTTGCCCTTTTCCCCCCTGACCTTGTGCTCCCCCAGCCCTGATTGGTCCCTCCCCTCGTGCGCCCACGCCCCCTCCCATGCGCTTGTGCCCTTCCCTATTTGGTTTCCCCTAGTTCACTGCACCCCTCCTCTGCCGTTGTCCCCCTGATCCTCTAGTGCAACTGGAGGAGCCGGAACTCCCCTCTGCGTCGGTGCCCTGGAACCCTCCCACCCATAGGTCTTTGGTTGCTCCCCACGCCCCTTTAGCCTTCCCTTTCTGGTGCCCTCCTCCCCTGCCTGCAGCCTAGCGGGGAGGAGTGGGTTCCTCCTCTCCTTCCCCTCCCCTCACTGTTTGTCCCCCTCCCCGCTCTCGTTATGGCGGGGGATGCGGCGGAGGAGACCCCTCGCGATGCTCCCACCGCCCCTCCTCCACCTGCCCCCGTGTCCACTGCCCGAGCCTCACCTCGACCGCCGCTGCCAATCCACCTACCACCGCCCCTGCTGGGGCACTGGTGGCGGCGAGTACTGGGGAGGGACTGCTGCCACGTCCCTCCCCCCTTCCGATTCGGGGGGAGCCCCCCCAGCCGGTGGGAACACTTGGGGCGGGAAGAAGGGTAAGGGCCCCGCTAAAAAGACCAGGCCCTCCATGGCGGAAACTGTTCCCGCTGCCGCGGCCCCATTTCTGGCTGCGGCATCCCTCCCCGCTATTCCCTCCACCAGCTCTGCGGGTGTCCCTCCCCCGGCCCCCAGGGCGTACGCCCGGGTGGCGGCGGCCCCCCCTCTGGACCGGCTTCAACACCCTGTCCCGGCCCGGATTTCCTGGCCAACCTCCGGACGGCGATTGGGTTCTTTTGGCCAGGGACGCACTGGGTCTCTGCAGGGTCCCTCCACCTGCCCTGGAGGAAGGGGGGCAGGGCCTGAATGCCTACACATTCAGGTCCATGTTTTCTGCCTCCAGCCTGCAGAGGCTCCTGTATGGTGCAGGTAGTCTAGCGTGGAGCATATTGGCGCATGCCTTCCTCTGCCGCTTCTGAGACTCTGATACGACCGGCAGCTCTTTTACCTCATCTGAGAGGTCTTCGCTAGACCTCTCCGGCTGCCGGTCTTCTACCAAGACCTCCCTCGGACCTGGAAGCTCTTTCAACAACCAGGTCGTGGCGGCCACGTGGGGGCCGACCTCTCGCGACCCCTGCTACACAATCCCCGCTTCGTGTGCAGGTGGCGGAGTCCCCCGCGGTGCGACAGAGCTAGTCTTGGCGGGAGTCACCAGGTCGAGACGCTCCTGGACTACGACCGGGGAGATCACTGGATCCCCTGACGCTCGCTCAGCGCATGGGCTCTCCAGACCTTGTACTCCCCGGCAAATACTCAGGAGGTGAAGCCGCTTTACTGCCTGCTGCTCGGGCTTACCTTGACCAGGTCTGCGAGAGGCATGTCCCGCCCACCCTCCACCCAGGCCCCGTGGACATTTTTATCGGGCCCCTGCCCGTGGACCCATATCGGCCCCCTCACCCTTTCACTGCGAGCTGGCTGCACCTCTGCAGCCGGTTCTGTTCTCAGCCGTGCCACGGAAACATATACACGCTGCGCTCCACACCTTCACTACCTCACCCTCGCGTCCCGCCCCAATACTAAATGGCGGGACCTCCTGCCACCTCTCGAGGGGTGAGAAGCCACAGCGGGCCAGCTGTACTCTGCCCTGGTCCAAGGCCGTTACATCCTTCAGATTCGGAGGCCCCCGGAAGAGCAGGAAGGGGGGCACCGATGACGAGCCTTCCGCCTTGCCCCCTGATGACTCCCACTTCTGTGGTGCCGGCTGGGGACATCGTGGCAGCACCGGAGGTAACGCCGCCCCTCCTCCGGGGTCCCTTCCCGTGGAAGCCCCCAGGGAGCCTCTCTCACCCCCCTTCCCACTCAACGCCTGCGAGTGCCGAGGTGGGTGTCACCTCGGGTGCTAGCGGGGAGGGCCCTGGGGTGGTGGAGGTGATCTCCCTTCCATCTATGAGGAGATCGAGGCCCTGGGTCTGACCCCAGTCACGCAGGGGGAGGACGACCCTCTGCACCTGCCGCTGCTCCCGCCGGACTGCGCTTCTGCACCACTACAGCAGCCAGGCCCTTTCCCACTTGACAGAAGCACGGTGTCCGTTGCTCCTGTGCCCGCTCGCCCACGTGGAGACCTACTGCGAGCGTTGGCGAGGGTGGGGCCACGGCCATCGTGGCGGCCTCCAAAATGTATGGGAAGGTGGTCTTCTTCCTGGCATCGGAGGCGCTGCACAGGAGGCGGTAGAGACGGGCCTGGCATGCGGGGGCGTGGTCGTCCCTGAGCCGCTGAGACTCGGTGGTCTGCTTGGTCCTGACCTCGTCCCTCTCTTCTGCCCAATGCCATCCTGTTGCCTGCCCTACTGCCCTGGGGCACCCCATCTCGTCATCAGCCCTCTTCCCTTGGCTGCAGGACCCGCCCTCCGTCACGTCCTCTCGTTCCGCCGGCAAGTGCAGCTTCAACTGCCACCGGGTGCGCGCTGTGCGGAGGGCGCTCGAGGGGTCTTTCTGTCCTACCAGGGGCACACCCGGTGCACTTCAACGGGGGAGCCCGTGCTACCTTGCCGGGCGATGGGCACGTCCGGAGGGATGCCCTTGCCAGCACGGAGGAGCGTCTGGGACCCTGAGCCCCGCACAGTGCCAACCCTGTCATCACAGACCCTGGCTCCCTGTACCCGAAAGCTGCCCCCTCCTCTCTCGGTCTACCACTGTGGAGGAGGGTGCAGCAGGAGATCTGCTGGTGTGAGAGACGGCTCATCCATGCGGAATCTTCTCTCATCTTCTGCTGTCCCCACTGCCTCCCCAAGTCCCTGAGCCATTTCCCTTGCCCCCCAATCCGACCCCTGTTACCCAGCCCCTGGAGATGCCATGGAGGCGTGTCTTTAGGCAGGGGATGCGGGGCAAGCGCGAAGGCTCGAACTTCCTTAATCCTTCGATTCGAGGCCCCCTGGAAGGGCAGGAAGGGGCACGATGACGAGCTTCCGCCTTGCCCCTGATGACTCCCGTTTGTGGTGCCGGCTGGGGACGTCGTGGCAGCACCAGAGAGTAACGCGCGCCCTCTCTTGGGTCCCTTCCCATGGAGCCCCCGAGGAGCCTCTGTCACCCTTCCACTCGACACCTCTGCGAGTGCCGAGGTGGGTATCGTCTCGGGTGCTAGTGGGGAGGGCCTGGGTGGTGGGATGGTGATCTGCCTTCCATCTATGAGGAGATCGAGGTGTGACCTCAGTCACGCAGGGGAGACGACCCTCGCCAGCGGCCTCGATCTGGGCGACCTCACCCCGGTCCCCTGTCCCTGAGTTCCTTTCCCCTGACCGCTGCTTCTGCTCCCACCTCTGAGGGTCCCCGGATTCCTCCATCGACCCGGCTGCGGGTGGCACCCTGTTGACGGCCGCCGAGCCCATTAGGCCTGGCCAGTGCCGGCTGCCGGGACCAGTTCCAGGGGTGTCCTTCTTGGGTGTGGAGGACCCGCCTCCTTTCCTGGACGGGGACCCCATATAAACGTCTATGTCTGGATGCCGAGCCTGCACACGTGCACGTGGCTGAGCCCGGCATCGTTAGGGTCCCTCCTACTTCTCGGATCCCTGAGCCTGGCAAGAAGGAGCCACGTCTAGTGGCCGATGATAGAGGCTCAGGATCTTGCCTCTACCCTTCCCAGATTCTCTCCCTGATCCACGCCCCTCTCCTGTTAGCCCTATCTTGTCCCCCATCTCCTGTGATGCCAGTGCCGCCCTGGAATACCCCCGGGTGCGGCTTCATAGTCTTTTCTTGTCCGACCCACAGGGGTGTTGTTCTTCGCCACCCCTTGCTGAACGGGAGCGGGGCAGGTCGCGTTGGCGTCGGCCCATCGACGCCACGTCGGGGGGGTCTGCCCTGCCTGCCCGCGCTCGTGGGCCACGGGGCTGTGACGGGGGCCCCATGGGGACAGTCATTGATCAGGCACCCGCGCCCCCCATGTGCTGAGGGAGGAGCTTCGGGAGTTCCTCGAGGACGTCCGTGGCTCCGTAATAAAGTCCAGCTTGCGCTCCGGTGTGTGGTGGATTTCCATCAGATCCTCGGGCTCCGAGGGCCCTCATGGGGAGGGTAGAGGACCGGGAAGCAGCACCCGCGCCTACGGGCGGGTCGCCTCTTCCGTGACTCTTTATCACCTATGGGGTAGGTCACGGATTGCTGCGCGGGCCTGCCGGAGGCTGTGGGTGTCTGCTGGCGAGGATCCCCCCCAGCCCTCCTCATGGCACCGTCATCTTGCCACATTAAACACCCGGGCTGTAGGATGGGTCTCCGCAGGAACCAGGTGCTCTCCTACCTCTGGGAGGGGGTACTCTATGATTTTCCTGCAGGAGACCTACAGATCGGCCGCTGAAGCTAGCTGGTGGCTGGAGTGGGGGAACGAGGCCTACTTTAGCCACTTCTCGGTTGCGCGACTGGAGTGGCACCCTGTTCTCCCCCGACCTATGGCCGCGTGCTGGGGGTCGCTGAGGCTGTGCCAGGGCCACCTGCTGCACTCCGGGTCCGCATGAGGGCTTGCGGTTAATTCGTCAATGTTTACGCCCCGACTCGGGCCCGGAGAGGTTGCATTTTATCAGCAGCGTCGCCTTCCTCGGCTCCCAGGACTCGTGAGTGCCTGGTCCTGGGAGGGGACTTTAACACCACCCTCGAGGAACAGGACCGCTCGGGGCCGAGCAGTGCCGGCCGCCGCAGACTTCCCAGGAGATGTCGACGCCACTCCTGGTGGACGTCTGGTGGCAACCACCACCCGGACGACATCTCGACATTCACCTTCGTCCGGGTGGAGGGCCATCGGTCACGCCACTCCTGGCTGGACCGCATTTATCTGTCACGTTTCCCTTTTACGGCCCACTCCTCCGGCGTGTTGGCCAGCCCCTTTTTGGATCACATCTTGCCACCGTGCAGCCTCTGCACGGAGAGCTGGGGCCGGCCATTGCACTTTAATAATAGTTTGCTGGAGATGCGGGCTTCGTGGCATCCTCTGGGAGTTCTGGCTGGCCTGGCGAGGGCAGAGAGCGCGCCTTTTCCTCGCGCGACGGTGTGGGATCTGGAGAGTGCGCGCCCGCTCTTCTGCCGTGACTACACCCGGGGCGCCAGCCGGCGGAGGGATGCAGCGATAGAGCAGCTGTGAGCGGAGATCTTGGAGCTGGAGAGGGTGTCTGGCTGCCAGCCCCGAGGATCCATCCCTCTGCGGAGCATCCGGGAGAAGAGAGGAGCTCTGGGCCTCGAAGATCATCGGGCCAGGGCGCTTTTGTTTGATCCCGCACCACCTCCTTTGGGAGAGGGACCGCGGCTCCTGCTTCTTCTACACCTGAGAAAAGGAGGGCGGGGCAAGAAGCACGTCACCTGCCTCCTGGCGGAGGATGGCACCCCCTCATGGACCCGCAGAGATGTGCGGAGGGCCAGGCTTCTACGCAGCCCCTTTTCCCCAATCTGACCGATCCTAACGCTTGCAGAGTGCTCTGGACCGACTCCGCGGTCGGCATGGCTACAGGACCGGTCAGACTGCTCTCACTCTGGCCGAGTTCTCGGAAGCCCTTTGTCGCGATGCCCACCAATAAATTACTTGGGCATGGACGGGCTGACCGTGTGAGTTCTACCGCGTGTTCTGGGACTTGCTCGGCCCAGACTGGTCACGTCTGGGACGAGTCTTTGCAGAGCGGGGTCCTCCCTTCTCGGCAGAGCGAGCCGTCTCGCCTTATTGCGAAGAGGGGGACCGTCGCGACTTACGGAATTGGTGTCCCATCTCGGTACTCAGCACAGACTACCAGTCATTGCAAAGGCCATCTCGCTGCGGCTAGGGTCCGTGCTGGCGACGTGGTCCATCCAGACCAGACCTTACACCGTCCCGGGCCGCACCATCTTGAAACTTGTTATCTGATCCAGGACCTTCTGAATTAGGGTGTAGGGATGTCTGTCGTTCCCTCTTGTCCTGGATCAGGAGAAGGCGTTGACAGGATGGATCATGGCTATCTGCTGGCACTCTGCGACGGCGTTCGACTTTGAACCCCGTTTTGTGGGTTTTCTCCCAAGGGTTGTACGCTTCTGCGGAGTGTCTGGTCAGGCTCAACTGGACCTGACTGAGACGGTCAGCTTCGGGAGGGAGTCGCAGGGGGTGCCCCCTCCGGGGCCAGCTGTACGCCCTTGTGCGATCGAGCCCTTCCTCTGTCTCCTCCTCGAGAGGTTGACGGGTTTGTGTGACTCTGGAGCCGGAGCTCGGCTGGTCCTGTCAGGTACGCTGACGATGTGCTCTCATGGTCCAGGACGCCGGCGACTTGGCGCGGGGTGGAGCTTGTCAGGCTGTGTACTCGGCGGCCTCCTCCGCCCGGGTTAACTGGTCAAGAGCTCTGGCCTGGTGAGTCGGGGGACGGGTGGCGCGTATGCGAGCTCCCTCCCCTGGCGCTTCAGGCCATCCGGTGGAGCGGGGCCGCTGCTCTAGCTCGGCGTTTACCTGCCGGGGATGTCAGTTGGCGGCTCCTTCATGGGGCCATGAGCACGGGCGTGTACTTGGCACGGTTCACCCCTGTCCCTAACACCTGCCCTTTCTGCGGTGAGAAGGAGACCTTGGCGCACATTTATTTGGAGTGCGCCATGTTGCAGCCCCTGTTCCGGCTCCTCTTGAATATCTTATTGCGTTTCTGGTTGCACTTTTCCCCTCACCTTTTTATCTACACACTCCCCATCTGTGGCCCCACGAAGTCGCTTATCAATCTCCTCATCAATCTCCTCTTAGCCCTGGCCAAACTAGCCATCTACAATCACCAGGGAGAGGAGGTTGGCCGACGGGATTTCCTGCAACTGTGGGGCCTATTTCTGCTCCTCTGTCTGTTCATGCATCCGGGCAGAGTTCCTCTGGGCAGCGTCCACTGGCTCCCTTGATGCCTTCGAGGAGCAGTGGGCGTTGTCCGGGGTTCTCTGCTCGGTGTCCCCATCGGGTTCCCTTCGTTTAGCCCTATGACCTCACTCCTGATCCTGTTTTTTTCATTAGTTGTCCCCGTAATTGCTTGGTGTCCCACACCTGTGGGTGTCCCACACCTGTGGGTCCTTTAGAAGTGGGCGGGCTTTGCCCGCCCACCCCCGCTGGATGCCAATAGGACCAGACTCCTGCACCCCACTGGCCTGGGTCTGTCACAGGACGTGGTCCCTTAGTGTAGATTTCAGTGGAAGTTCCAGGCAATCACAACGTACCCTTTAGTGCTCTATGTCAGCACTTTCTTTAACACCTACTAAGTCTATATGCCATAAAATTGAAAATATAGCCTTATATTTATAGGAAAACATCAAAAACGGTTTAGATACATGAGCCCCCTCTCAGAAAAGATGGACCAGATGGGTTAGATGGACCATTGGTCTGATCCAGTATGTCCATTCTTATGTTCTTCTGAAAAGTAACAGGCTGATAAATAAAGCTGTTCCCACACTGCATATCTCATCTAAAAGAATTACACAGGTAACAGCCCTGCATTTTTGTTATCAGTGTAGCTATAAAAGTAATAGTGTTTCAAAATGTTCTGCGGCCATCATCTTGTGACCTTTGGGGAGTCAGGGGAAGAGGGGAGAGAGAACAGTGCTCTTATAAAAACAAACCTACAAAGATGAATCTCAGTCCCTGCAGACTGAATACAGGGGTGGAAAGTAAAGTAGCAAGATTGCATCCATGAAACACCAATAAGTAATGAGTTACATAAAGAATACAGCAGCTTCCTAGTCATTGGAACGTAAGCCCTTTCTGCAACAGTTAACCCAATGTGTTTACTTCAGTGCACTCCTAGACACTAACTAAGTATTCATGTAAACACATTCCAGAAAAGTAGCACCAGAACACCCCGATACAAGGTTATGGTGTAAACACACTCCTCAAAGATGATACAGGGACACACTGACTCCTCCTAAAGATAAGGATGATGGATAGAGATGTTTTGATCAAACCAACATGTACAAGGTAAAGGGTGGTAACTAACCACATCATAGGGGCAATCCATAACTTTTTTGTAACAGTTTATAAAAGAGGGGGTCACAGAGGGAGTGTGTTTGTCTGGCTGAGGGGGTAGCGAAAAGTCCTGCTGCTCACTGAGCTGGTCCATTGTCACAGGCGCACATGAGCTAGGGTAACTGTAGACATTGATCCAAGGAGCTGCGACCATGCTTTGTTGGCAATAAACATGGTTGAGCACCTTTGCCACTGAACTGAGTCTGTGGGCTCTGTGGGCTCTTTGGGCAGTTTGATCGGCGTCTCCTGTACCGATTATCTGGTCAGAGCCGGTGCAGCATGCAGAGAGAACACACACACAGCCAACAACTGACAACACCAACAATATGCTACCATTGGACGAAGCTACAGTGTATGATTTAAAAACACTCCTTTATGAATATTTTTATATGGCTGTTATTCCCCCATACCACATATTTCTATTTTATGAGAGTGACTGTCTCAACAAAGGCTCCTTGGAGCTTTTCCTCGTGGGGACATCAACTACTAAGACTTAAAATCAACATACTTGTTAGTGGAAGCACACTATTATCCAGTGACTTGATATTCCAGCTAAAGAGCATGAGGTCAGTTTCTCTTCGCTGACTTAATACTTCCACAGAATAATTCCCTGGCTGGTATGCCAAGATCAAATCACCTCACTGAATGACAGAACCCGTGGTAATAGGGCCTGAACAATGACTCTGGTCAGTATAAACACAACTGCCCTTAACATATTTGGGGACTGGGGCTGATTCTGCACTGCATTTCAACAGATTTCTACCAATATTGCTCCACTGAAGTCATCTATCTCTCACAAACCAAAGGCGTGACACCAGTGGAAAACTGGTGTAAGGCAGAGGAGAATCGGGGGCATTGTTCATTATGTTCTTGGAGAAATACTAACTTTCACCAGTTGATGATCTGGATAATAAATTTTTAATCAAATCTAGAGAATATTTACAGAGGCAATTTTAATACTCTTAAAATTCTCAGGAAGAAATAATTGTCCTATAAGCCCAATAGAAGGAGCTGTCCTTATGGTGTCTGAACTGTATTCAGTGATTTCATTAATAAAGCTATATAAGAAGCCTGCAGATCTCTTTTTCACACCATTCAAAATACTGTTCCACTGTGAAAGGATAGGACTAAAGGAAAAAAGACAAACGACTGAATTTAAAAAAGAGTATGCACACTATAACAACCGTAGAGAAACACTTTCCCCCACTTCCTCCTTATCCTACAATGCAAGAAACAAACTGAACATTGAAATAGAGTGCTGATTAAAGACTCCATTAAGCAAAGCTCTTAAGCACATGCTTAACTGTAAGCACATATCTAAGTCCATCTCTATGCAGCAAAGTGGTTAAGGATATGATTGCATTTAAGTGTAGAATGTTGTAGACAGCATCAGCTCAGATGGACTCAAGCTAAGACAATTTATGTTGCAAACAACTAGAACAAACAATTTTGGTAATATGCTGGTGACAGCTGTTGCATGTGGATACAAAGCATTGTACAGGAGTTGCAAGCAATATGTTTTTGCCTGGCAGTGACAGAGCCCTGAAATGATTCAATACAATTGAGGAAAGATGGTCCCATGGAAGTCTGGTCCCAAAAAACTCTCTGCCATGGGAGCTATAATACTACTAGCAACCTTAGATTTATACAGCACCATAAGAATATAAGAACGGTCACGTTGAGTCAAACCAAAGGTCCATCTAGCCTAGTATCCTGTCTTCCAACAGTGGCCAATGCCAGGTGCCCCAGAGGGAATGAACAGAACAGGTTATCATTAAGTGATCCATCCCTGAGGAGGGTCTGCTGGTCCTGCGATTCTGAAACCACAGGACCAGCGGACCCTCCACAGGCAAGCCGCCGGAGATAGCCTGCCTGCCGTCCTCGCGGCGCCAGCAGAGCGCTCCCCGTGCCCATCCCTTAGGCAGCCCCGTCCAGCAGGGAGGAGACATTGCAGGCAGCAGGGTGCCTCCCTCCAGTCTCCAGAGGTGTGAGATTAATGCTTATTTAAAAAAACACATTGATTTGTTTTTAATTTAATCACATGCGTTAACTGCAATTAATTGACAGCCCTAAGCAGTACACGATTTTCACTTGTAAAGTCTTCATTTAGTAGCATAATCCTTTATTTATGTACATTTATCAGTAAAAGATAGAATTCATAGACACAACAGAACAGAGACAATACACTGTAGTAGATTAATCTAATCTTTTTCATTACAGAAGAATGTAGTTGCTGATTACTTTGCTTTAAATAGAATTATAGTTAATGTTTCATAATACATGATGCCAAGTTTATTCTCTGCCCTCCTGCCACCTATGTAACAAGAGTGTATTTTGAAAGCCAAGTTTTCCTGGTTCAGAATACAGAAATGATGTCTTGCAAGCAGAGGGCCCCAAAAAAGAATGTTTGTGCACGCAGGAAAACTGTTTAGATAAAAGAACACATTATCTGAAAAAAAATCAAATGACACATACACTGTTACAGCGTTAATAAGTCTTATAATATGTCATATATGATACTGACCTACATACCTGCCTACTCTTTAGCCTTAGTGTAAAGTCTGTACTTTCTCCAAGAACAAGAACAATGCATTCACCATGTTCAATTTGCTCAGAGTAAACAATGTTGTAGGAAAATCTCCAGGCAATATATTGTGAAAAAGAGGTGGTGTAGAGAGTCTGATGCCTGCCGAAAGCTCACGTGAAATCCCTTAAGTTATAAATAATGCTGTTCTGCTCTCTTGGTGCTAGCAGAGATTGATGTACTTGGCTTTCCAGTAACAAATATCCAACAAGTTACTGAGGTGGGACTTTCGTATTATTTCTTATAATGCTGAACCCTTTGACTTGTCTCTTTCTCTCTCTCATTATTTCTTATCTCATGGGGCCAAATGCAAAGCAGATGGAATGGAAGACAGGAGAAAATGAGAAAAATTAAGAGGAAGTAGAAGACAGGCTTTGGAGACGCAGGAAAGTACCAGAAAAAAAAACAATGATTGAGCCAGCTGGAACAGTTCCTATAATAGAAACTTCATTTGAAATTACGCCTCTCCAAAGCATGCTAAGCTGAAAACATAAACACAAGAAGCAGTGAAGGACACACCTTATTTATTAGAAAACATTCAAAGCCAATTTTTTAAAGGTTGGCTTACAAAGCCCCCTAATTTTAGTGACAAAATCAGGTCACCACACATGCACACAGATACTGATTATGCAATCACCTGAGTGGAATGTGTATATGTGAGTTTTTGCAGGTGAACTGAGACTTAAACCTTAAGCTGCAATGTGTATTTTATTTCAAGAGATTAAAAAAAGAAAGAGAGAGAAAGAAATCAGAACAGAGTATGCTACATAATACAAACTGTTTCAGTGGAAGTCAACACAATGAAATTCTACTCATTTTGATTGATTCTTTAGTAAACTCAGATGATTAATCTGTTATTTCAGCAATAACTGCTGAGGATTCTACTGCAGGATCAAGCAGATGGAGAGAGGAAATGCAGGGCTGGAGAAGCATATACATAGACAAATATCAGCATATGAGAACAATCACTGAAATCACTGACAGTAAATAACAGATCCCTGCCTCAGCATAATCTAAGCTTTGATGCGTCCTGACAATTTCCTGCCACACTGTCATAGATGCAGATAAGTAGAAGAGGAGGCAGTGTGTGTGTCGTGAGAGTTCAGAGACAGCCTGCAAGCCAGAATGGTGCTCGCACCTTCCAAAGAGAACAAAAGAGCATCAAGCACGGTGCCGGAAACCTATCCCTGTGCCACTGTGCTATTTCTTTAACTTGTTTTACCTCTTGCTCATGTTGTCTAATGTGAGCCTCGGGCTGAAATTACAGTGTTGGCCTAGCTCAAGGGGAGTTGAATTTTAACTGAATTAGGAAATTTGCACAATAACTGAGTGGACCTCAGGGCCTTAACTGATCACCATGTTGAGAATGAGGAGTTTAACAATGGTAGGTTTCCCATACCTGAGGAAGGAGAACAGGTGCAATGTCTGCTTTTCTCTAAAACTGCCAGCAAGATTCCCTTTGTTCACAGTTGTTTAGGATGCTTAACATAATGGAGTTTTCTGGATAATGAACCTGCTATTTTGGGCCAACTTGGAGAAGCCAGTATGAATTTTGTGGTCCCTTGTTAAGAGACACAAGTGGTAGTAGAAGCTTTCATTGCTGACAATTTCAGTGCAATGTAAGGTCTCATTTCATAGCCCACGCCCACATATGGAGTGAACGATCACAAGTGATATAGACCATATGGTAGTCCTTCTGCTTCTTTCATATGTATTGTAAATCAATATCTAGATTGTTTAGCCATCTAACTGCTGCACCTAGGGTAGCGAAGTGTTGCAGTCCACTCTACCATCTTCAAACTGTGCACTCCTCCACCACATCGGACTGCCTGCATCGTTGCCCTGGAGTCCCATTGCAAAGACTGGGCTAAGCCAAATCTCTGCACTGTGGTAGCCATTCTGACTGTTCTTGTCAGCAGTCCTATGAAGCCTCATCCCAGATCTGCCTTCTAGGCTGCAAACAGGCAGATGGAAGTTAGGGATTCTGCATGCCTTCTGTATCCCAGAGATGCTGCCACTCTGCAAGGATGTCGCTATCAGCCCTGATAAATCGTTGTTCATTAGAGACTGGCACTAGGCTGGCAGCACTGGATTGAAAGGCCTTGCATGAATGGCCAGTGCAAAAGGTTGACATGAAGCTCAGTAGGAAATGCAAATATAGGTGGCTGGAGGTGAGCTGAGCTTCCTATTGGAAGCATGTGTTTCTAATCTGGAATCATTGCCAGCTATTGGAATCATTGCCAGCTTTGTGTGCAGCAAGTGGTTTTCATCTGTCATAGCCCTCCATGAACTTTTAAGGGTGCTGGCATCTTGTCAAAGTTTTGAGGGAGCTATAAGAGCCAATAAATATCAATGAGATGTTAATATGTAGCTCAAACAGACACTAAACAATACGTGTGGCAGTCTTCAGCTCTGAATCAACAAGCTGAGTATGCTGACTTCTACCCCAAACTGCTGCACAATATTATACTGGAGCAAATACCAGTACCAGGGCTGAGGTTCATATGACATTTGCCTCTCATTTTCCTCTGTTCCCCAGGAGATTACTGCTAGCTTCTGGATCAAGGCAATGTGGGAGGTGATCTTTTTCTTTAAGTGTTCTACTTGGGATCAGTCAGACAGTAGCCCAGTTTGACTTCTAAATAAGTGACAACTGACTGGAAACAGAACGGGATGATCTTCAACCCAGACTGCAAAGAGTTAATGGCCAGGTGATTGTTTAGATGGAACATTGTGGCCACCACCTTAGACTTACTTAATGTAAGTCTCCATTGATGAAGGTAAGTGACTAGAGCATTCATGTCCTGGCTGAGTGACCGTTCAATACCATGCCGATTGTTACCCACATAAATAAGACCGATGTTGTGTATATATGTACTTCTTGGCCTTAGTATATGTGGGTTGTAAGTATATATGTTTAAAAGGAGAGGAGCTCTCAAGAGGTGTCTCAAGAGTCATTTGTCTAACACAAGACATCAAAGATTTCTTCGAGAAGGGCAACAAAGTTGGCTCTGTTGTGATGGATCTGTCACTTGCATATGATACTGTCTGGTATGTGGGGCTGACCACGAAGTTATTACAGACTATTCCCTGTAAGCTCATGGTACAGTTAATCATGCAAATCATAACAAATCAGAGCTTCATTTTGCAAGCTGGAGACCAAGTTAGCTGACTTAGGCTTTTCCATAATGGACTCCCACAAGGATCCATTTACGATAGTGCTAACAGTATGTAAGAACCAGAGATGAAATTACAAACAAGATTTGGACTGCAATTTGAGGTTTTGGTTTGCCCATTATAGGAACAGAGGTAATAAATGTGGATGTTTCAGTCCATTTCCAAAGTTAAGAGGTGGTTTCTGGAGTTTGGGCCTGGGCTCATCTCTGGCAATGCAGATTTTGGACTGAGACTTTCTAACGGGTGGAGCATGAAAATTAAATTTAAACACATAAAGTTAACCAACAACAGAGTCCCATGTTTAACCCAGACTTTGAGTCTGATAGATTAATTTTAGTGTGCGTGTGTAGATATATATACACACCTACCTATCCACGAATACAGAGCATGTATACACAGAGACACACTGTTCTTTCTTTCTTTCTTTTTAGATCTTAAAAGAACGACAGTTTTCAATAAGTAGAATCTGAAAGTGGAATCTTGAGTTTTTAGGGTGCTTTATTGCTGATCTCCTGGAGGAACAGAAACTAATGAGAAAAACAAAGTTCCTCTAATCCATTTTTGCTTGCAAAGTCTTTTCTATAATCCCCACCTTTGATCCCTCATTGTAGGGTGTTCACTGCATTTACATTTCACAAGTCTCCCCAAACATTCCTTTCATGTTGTTACTGACACAACAGATAACCACCATACCTGAACCTACTACTTATAAGTAAATAAAAGGATCTTCAAAGTTTTCCTGACTTTGAAAAAAATTAAGTCATTAATACTGAACACATTCAACTACTTAAGGATATACTTGCTCAAAATACAGGGAAAGAAAAATTGAGAATGCAAGCAAAGATTCACAATTTTATAAGGTGAATGGGATAGTTAATCTGATCAGGGTAAATATATTGCTAAAATGAATTATGAATAATTAAAAAGAGGTAACAGTGAGATGGTGAGAGCTGGTGACAGAAAATTATTTACCATAAAAACTAAAGAGGATTATGTGGTGTACACATGCCCTGGGGAAGTCAACGGAAAAATGGCAGATGAAATGTAGCATGCAAAGAAATGAATGTGGGTAAAAATAATCTTAACTTTTCAGACAAATTGACCAAGTTTAATCTTTGAGGATCTTCTTAAGACACAGACCTTGAAGCCACTATAATAAAATGCAGTCATAAAAAAGCAAATAGCTGCTGGGATCCTTTCAGAAAAAAGAGAAATATTAAATTTTAATATCTTCATATTAAAATAATGAACCTGAACTAAGTACTGCAGTTCATTTTGGTCACTTTACATCTAAATTAAATAGCTGTGGTTAAAGAAGACCAGTGAAAAGCTACAAAAATGGTTTAAGGATCTGCATTTTTTACATATGAAGAAAAATTGAGTGGACAGACATTCAGGTTGGAAAGGAACGATTAAAAGGAAATTCATTAATGTGCATATGAATCAAACTATGAAAACAAATAAGACACTCTGAGATTTGCAACTAAAGCATTGAACTAGGCCACACACTGTTTTTGTACTGGTTACAGTTACAAGGTTTTTTAAACTGTTTTTTATCCAAGTAGACACAGCAGGTTACAACCCCCTCATTCCATTTCCACATGGGAATCAACTATACCAGTATATATAGCACATAAGATAACTGCATGCACACTTTGGTCCATAAATTACATAGCACATTAGGGGATGGAGAGGTCCTTAACTTTGCATATTTGTCTCAGTGTTACAAAGTTTTACAAGGAGTGTCGGGTCTTAAAAAAAAACAACAACCAAAAATGCATTATTAATTTATGGACAGCTCCTTCAGGGGGTTGTATTGTGTGCCAGATTCAGAGTTGCCCTGTGACACTTTATGAACATGGTATGTTGGCCTGGTTATTGGCATGTTCACTGTATGAATATATTGGTTTTACCCAATATGGGGCTGTTTGGGAAAAAAAGGCAGGAAGGAAAAGAGTGGCTCAGGATAGCCACCTTTCAGCAAACAATTAAGAATTGTTAAGGGACAATACCAGAATTATGAACTTGATGATTCTGATTCTGTCTCCAGTCAACCTATAAAATCACACTTGCAAAATTGGGCTTGACCAGCATAGAAAAAGGCCCACAAACACAGAACAAAAGAACTCTGGCAGGATTAAAAGAGGGACACACTCTAAAGAGAGAGGCAGGAGTTATTCAGGGGAACCAGAGAGAGACACAGGACCCTGTTAGGCTGCCTAGAGATCACCATCACAGGATTGCAGAGCTTTAGATAAGATCGACATGAGTACAGACTGCTGTTTTAAAAACCTTTTTCTCTAAAAGCTTTTCCCTACTGCTAAAATAATCAAAACTGTTGTTTTAAGATTGTCTGGTCACTGTATATTATTGGACAGAGACTCTCAAAGAGAAGGAACCACGGGTGCCAACCTCAGTCATTCCTGCAGGGTAAGAATGATGGATACACGGCTCCCAGTCTAAGAGCAGGAGAACTGCATAGGTTCCACCTCAGGACAGGTACAATCATCTGAGGCCTAACATCTGAGGAGGTGCACTCAGAGACCAGAAAGGGGAAAGAAGTGCAGTTAGCTCTGTAACCATGACATACTGCTTTAACTATACTGGTAGAGTTAAAACAATACAACTTGTGTAAGTAGACAAAGCCTAAAAGAAGGGAGAGCTGGGATTTATTTCCTACTCTGTCAGAGACTTAACCAAAGTCACACAACAATCATTACAAGTGCTTCAGTCTCTCCACCTTTAAAATGGGAGTGGTAATAATATTTATCTATCAATTGTAAAGCTATATTTGTTAAGTGTTTTGAGATTTCACAGACAGAGTGCTTTGGATGTGCATGGATCTATGAAGAAATCATCAAGACAAATAATGGGGCTCAAGTTCAAGACGCGGATACATTTATGACTAGGGCCCTACCAAATTCACGGTCACGAAAAACATGTCACAGACTGTGAAATCTAGTCTCCTCCTGTGAAATCTGGTCTTTTGTTGCTTTTACCCTATACTACACAGATTTCACAGAGGAGACCAGCATTTCTCAAATTGGGTTTCCTGACCCAAAAGGGAGCTGCAGGGGGGTTGCAGTATTGCCACCCTTACTTCTACGTTGCCTTCAGAGGTGGGTGGCCAGAGAGCGGCGGCTGTTGGCCAGGTGCCCAGCTCTGAAGGCAGCGCCCCGCCAGCAGCAATGCAGAAGTAAGGGTGGCAACACCATATCATGCCACCCTTATTTCTGCACTGCTGCCTTCAGAGCTGGGCAGCCAGAATGGCAGCTGCTGACTGAAGGCCCAGCTCTGCAGACAGAAATGCAGAAGTAAGGGTGGCAACACCATACCATGCCACGCTTACTTCTGCATTGCTACTGATGGCGGCTCTGCCTTCAGAGCTGGGCTCTTAGCCAGCAGCTGCTGCTCTCCAGCTGCCTAGTTCTGAAGGCAGCACCTCCACCAGCAGCCGTGCAGAAGTAAGGGTAGCACAACTCCTCCTACAATAACTTTGTGACAACTCCTTTTTGGGTCAGGATGCCTACAATCACAACACCATTAAATAGCTGCAATCAAATGACATTTACGATTTTTAAAATCCTATGGTCATGAAATTGATCAAAACTGACCATGAATTTGGAAGGGCCCTATTCATGACCATTTGAATTTGAAACCTAGGGACTCTGTTGTAAGAGTTTTAAAACCTGTGAATCTGGGCATCAGCTAATACTTGCCGATAAGAGAAATTTTCTCCTAGATATAAGACTGCACGAATTGTCTAAGTGAATTATTAAGGGTTTTCACCTTCCTTTCATGCATCAGACACCAGCTGTTGCCAGAGGCAGAATCCTGCACCAGATAGACATATGGTCTGATGAAGTATGGCAATGCTTATGAAAAAGATAGTCCATGTTTTTATTACCCACCCAGTAACTGTATTGATAATGTCCTTTTAAATCTAAATTTTCTACACAGTCACCATTAACACCACAAAAACTTACTGATTATAACAATATCTGCTTTTAAAAGATATAATATACTAGTCTTCTAAGGATGACTTATTAATGAGAAGTTTGTTAAAACTAGTAAGATACTACAAAGAAGGCTTTCGTGGAAAGATCCTGAAATTTTAAAATAAATTATGTTTCAGAGGCAGAGGAGGAACGAAGATTTAGTTCTAGATTTTCACTTTTTGCTGTTTAGATAATGACCACTAAATGAGAACAAAAAATGTATGTATTTGCCCGTATATATTTTGATTCAGTAAGAACAACAGGTTGTGTCAAATCTCAATGTTAAACCTATTAAATCTCTGTAACTGGCACTTGTAGAAGCATTTGATTAATGGCCCCATGAATACACTGGTACTCCATTTTTAATCATCAGAAGATAATTCTTATCCCAATTTTCAAACTTACACACACACACACTCCTACCTATGTCTGCACATTAGTCTGCTGGTGATCAGAATAATATCAAACAGCGCCAAACAGTACCCTAAGCTTACAGGGAAAACAGAATAATAATGAGATTATGTCAGTATTTCTCACAAGTAGTTCAATTAAAAATGTGCAACAGTGACGACATCAAAGTAAAGATTGGTTCTGCATGACTGAATGTGAGGCCTACTGCACTGACTGTATTTATATCCAATTATTGAGCTGAGACCCTTGACTTTCTTATGAGGCAGGCAGCCAAAAAGTTGCATTAAAACATAGCTTGAAATTCTGCAAGTTTCCAGAATTCTCTTTAATGGAATGAACTCTGTGTTATGTGGGATTAGATTCATTTGATGAAGTTCTTTTCACTGGTTGTGATTGTGTCCCTTTTCTCTATGGCAGAACATTTCCCAAGTTTCCAAGCCTAGTAACGAAGTAGACGGCGTCTAATTAGTAGAAGACATAAAAATTCTTACTTTGATCAGAAATCAAATGGTTTCTCCATCCCCATCCCATTAAACCAAGGACTTTTCTGACTTGGTCACATTTCAGCTTTGGCTGTGTAGATACATTTGGGAATAAATAAGCTATATTGTTAGAGCCTGTTTTTGGCTTGAAAGGTTTGAATATAAGCATCTCATACTAACCAGCTACACTTGAACTAAGATTGTGTTTTTGAGACAATTATAAAGTTAATTGTCTTGGGTTTATCATTTGGCTGCTAAAATTTACATTACATTAGAACTAGACATTAAAAAAGCCTCTGCCCAATTAAAACAATATGTTTAACATATTGTCAGAGATACAATGTACATTCAGAGATTGTTAAATTAAACCTAAAAAGAAAATTTGGATTTTTTCCACTTTTTTGATACTATTCACATTTTTTGTCTTGCTCATCCATCTATCTATCTATCTATAGGTAAATTATTAAAAATAAATAAAACGGCTGTACTCTTAATATCTGAAAACTACCCACTCTCAATGAGCAGCAACCTGCATGCATTTTTTAAAATTAATTATTAAATGGGATTATGTCTCCATGAGTTTATCACTAATAATATACTGATATTTATAAGGACAGGGACAAAATTTAGATTAGCTGTTTGCTGATTTGTGGTTATGTCACAGCCATACTTAATTCCTACATGAAACACATTGGGAAGGGATTAATCAATCAGTTTTTTAAATAATATCAAGCAACATATTTTCAAAGCTGATATAGTTGTTTGCAGTGAAATCTTGATAATTTCTCATTACTAGTTATGAGCATGTGTATTTTTCCCCAGGGTTTGAGTGGTGGACAGAATTCAAGCTGTGGTAGGTCAATTTCCTGTTCGGAGCAGAAATTGGTGATACGGCGTCAGGTGTTTTCTGAAAGTAATGTACCTATTTTCCTGAACGGCAGTAGCAATAAATGGCAAGCATGTAGTTCCTTTTTGCCCAAATGCCAAGTAGGGAACCCATCAAGTCCAGGGAAGCAGCTGTTTCGAGTCTCTACCTCTGCAAGGGCTCATACAGATTCCCAGGCATATGTAGGCATATGTCTTTGCTGCAAAAGATAGCTAATTTGAGCCGGCTATACCTTGAGAAATGAAAACAACTTGTGCAGCCTGAGGTTTATCAGCCTTTCAAACTCTTTTAAATTATTTGTATAATATCCCAGGTAGGCATGGTGCTTCATCAAAAAAGTCAGGGACCCTGCCTTGAGAAGCTTACAATCCCAGGGTATGTCTGTGCTGCAGTTGAACACTCATGGCTGGCCCATGTCAGCTGACTTTAGCGTGGGCAGTGGGGCTATAAAACTCCAGAAATCTACACTGCAAAAGCCCTATAAGCCCGACTCAGATGACACAGGCCAGCCATGGGTGTTTAACTGCACTGTAGTCATATCCTCAGGGCCAAACTCTTGCTGCCACGTGCGGTGATTACCACTGTGAGTTGCCCCATTACTATGCATGGCATGACATAGGAAGAGACGACATCAGAAAAGAAGAACTAATAAACCTTTTCCCCTGCAATGCATGATTTTCCTGCTAGTGTGATACAGTTAAAGCCAAAAGGGAAGGTCGTGTGATTGTGCTATGTATAAAAGATTAAGACAATCCTCTCTCATCTCCCCCCAAATAAAAGCATATTCCAGCTGAGCCAAGCTCGGAAAAGTTTCTGTTGATTCATCTGAACTGCTCACTTTGGAGCATGAAAGGCCTAATTTAGACCTCACCTTTGGTAAACACACAGGACAGAAACACAAAGCAAGTCCAGCTATCAGCCTTGTGAGGGGGTTGGCTGTATCTGCTCTAGCGTCTGTTGGCAGAAACAACTCTCATGAAGTGAGGTTTTAAATAAAAACACCTACCTCCCTAAACTATACTACTGGCTCTGTTATAGTATTTTTCATATAACAAAAATAGATCAGTTTATCCTATTACTACTAATCCAGGATGTTCTTTTTTAACTATATCAGCTAAAAGTAAATCTTTTGTCAGAAATGCAATACAGTAGCTCTCAGGCAATTACAAAATGTATTATTGATAATGAATACAAATAACATGAAAGCTTTTTTATCATCTGGAATTTTACTCAAGGAAATACCTGGGCATCTTTAACAAAAAACATGGCTCTTCCTGTTAATCCTGCATCTTGCTATTCTCAAGTTTTTCATATTCCCCATCTGTTCTTGGGTTTTGTGATACAAGGCAGATGTCACCCACAAAATCTAAATCTTCTTAGCTGAAAAACAGAGGCCAATCTAGTTCACTCTATTCATCTTTCTTTTCCTATTTTTCATCTTTGATGAGAAGAATTAGAGACAGAATGTATCGTTATCAAAATATCAGATGCTAATACAAACTATTCCAGGTTGTTTGACTGCAATTCAGATTTATTCATGCAATTTATCTAAAATGTAAGTTATTTCACCCCCCCAAGGGCACATGATATTTTAACAATTCATTCTAATATTTTACTCAGTAGGAGAGGAGTTTGTAGGTGAGACACACCTAAAATAGAGAAGTGTTCTGAAAATGTTATTTTTCATCCCTGTAAACATTTTATATTAAACTTTTCACATCTCACTACATAAAGTCCAACTGTATTCAACTTCCATGTCATAGAAGTCAATGGGGCCCGTCATTTAAGAGCAGTGATAGGATTTGGACCATTTGACATACAGGATGTTAAGGCTATGTCAGAATTTTTCCTTGATTAGGTAAAAAAAAGTCACTTCATGCATCTGAAGAAGTGGGTTTTTTACTCACAACAGCTTATGCCCAAATAAATCTGTTAATCCTTAAGGGGCTACTGGACTTCTCATCGTTTTTGTAAAAAAGAAAAAAATGTTTTTCTTGTGTATCATAGGCCTAATCAGGTTAACAAGGAGTATTTAATGTAAAAAAACAACTGCCTTTTAGAGTTACATCTGTAACAATGCATATGTTTTCCAAATGGCAGTTTTAAATGGCTTTGAATATGCTCCCTTCACACCCAAAATATTTATAGTAGTTAATATCTGTAGAAGTTTAAGCTATAATATAGCCACCATTGTACCAATTCAAAGATTAATGAAGCAAGACACTGCAACCGCTGTATTTACTGAGTACATAACACCTTAACCATTTGTGTCTTATGATTTGCCCCAAGTGTCCTGTAAATTACCATGTAACATCCTTTTGACCATTGATATACTGTAATTCTATCAGCCATGTATACAAATAGAACGGCTTCCAGCCTCTTTAAATACTAATAAAAACATGTTTGTTTTCAGGCATAGTATTAGCTCTTTAGTATTAACACTATAACCTAAAAATGACAGTGGAATCCAGCAAAAGCTTACATTTCTAAAAACCTTTGATTTTCTTTAAAGCTTAAGGAACGCCACTGTGTGTTGTTGCTACATTGATAAGTAAAATGCTTTGTCTTTGGAACTCAGCTCTGTGTCATGGACAGCAATTAAAAGTCACTGACAGTCCCTAAACACAGAGTTTGAAATCTGGCTCCCCACCACCTTCAGAATAACGTATCTTGCTTTGAATATTTAACTTCTCTTCCCCACCCACTGGCCACTTTGTAGATCACTGTTGCAGAAGAAGTGGTCTGGCTGGATAACACACATCCAAAATACGGAGACCACAATACTACACTCTGACTTCTCGATTACATTTCAAGCAAGGGTGCATATGGATTTCAAATACAGGAGAAGAGAATTCCAATTTTTGCCCATATAGATAACTGACAGAAATCTATTGCACAGGATCTGCAGGAGGACTAGGATAAGCACAGTGAAACTGACGTACTCTACAAAGGTTCATTGATGTAAATGAAAACCACCTCTTGATGTTTGGCTGAAATTGCTGACAGTGTCAGCCAACATAGCTTTGCTCACATTAGGTGGCCTTAGCTGAGGGCCAAACAATTTCAAATGGAAAACCAGAAAGCCTTGATAACTGTCCTCATTGAGAATCCATGCTGTAATTCTTCACAAAAGTTTGTCTGTCTAGGTACTTATATGGTGCCCATCAATGTGGTACCACCTTACTCTCTCTATCTTACCCTGGGAGAAGTAGAGGTAGGATATCAGTCTCTGTCGTTCTCTATTTACATCCTCTTGGCTCCACTTCCTCAGTGAAAACAGGTGCTGAAGATGCCAATCTAAGGACATAGCCAGCTACGCAATGCCCAGGACCAATAGCCAGTGGCCTGAGCTGGGGAGCTAACTTAGGCAAGTTATATGACTCTTACCTTTCACCTTTGTTTGCTTCTCCTATGACCACTGTCTCTCTTCATCCAGATTGTTTCTTCTAACTTCCACAGCTTGATATTGCAGTAGGTAGTCAACCTTTTTCAACCTCTTTCAAATCCCTCATAAAAACACACTTCTTCTGGGAAGACTGTCATACATAATCCAGTACTTGCAGAATTGTACTAGCTGTTTATTGAAACAGCATAGCACTCCTCCAGCATTATGACATCATTATTCCATTTCCTGCTCAGTGCCGAACATTCAGCACTCCATCTCATACATTTATAGCCGGGGGGCCATCTGAACATCTAGTCTTACTTCCTGCATGATACAGGCCATAGGATTTCTCTGAATGAGGCCTCCATCTAGCTCAACAGCTTGTGCATTAGAAAGGCATCTAATCTTGATTTAAGTGACAAAAAATTTACCACATCCCTTGGCAAGTTGTTCCAATAACTGATTACAATAATTTAAAATGTGTGTCTTATTTCCAGTCTGAATTTTGCTGACTTCAACTTCCAGCCATTGGATCTTATGATGTTTCTGTCTGCTAATTTAAAGAGCCTTCTAGTATCAGACATCTCAACCCTTGGTAGATAATTATAGATCAAGATTAAATAGCCATTTAACCTTCTCTATGATAATCTAAGTCAACTTCCATGGAAGCAGCTGGTGCTTAGGACCACTGAAAATTAGCACCACAGGTCTTTGTGTGTTTGAACAGTGACTTCTTTTTTTCTTCTTAAAGCCAGATATTGAGAGGTGCTGGCACCTGCCTCTCCCGTTGACTTTAGCAGGAATTACAAGTGCTCAGCACTTATTATGGTCAGACTTATTTATTTTTCCTACTACAGGAGCACTTGGAGGACTCAACGGAGATCAGAGCCCCATTATGCCACGCACTGTACATACACAATAAAAGACAACCCCTGGCCTGAAGCGCTTACAGACGAAAGAATTCTAAGTTCCTTTGGACAGGAATGGCTTCACTTCCATGTTCCTTATAGTGCTGAACACAGCATGGCCACTTAAAGAAACAATACCATGCCCCTCTCCCCAGGCTTCTGTCCCTACAGAGCTAATTTGGCAGGCAGTTGAGAAAAGGCAAAAGGGTACAAGAGAAGAGATCGATCATTGAAAGAGGTGAGAATTTGGACCTACTGTGTGCTGAGAGGCAGGGCAGAGCATAACGAAGGAAGAATGGCAGGAAGAAGGCTGCTAATGGGCTGCATGAAAGTCTCACTGAGTCAGAACTCCACTGTCAGGAGTCAGTTTCTTCTCCCAGTCATGGCAGCAACATGGTCCATTCCCAGTGACTGGAGAAATGTCTTGGCAGAAGAGACGAGCAGCTAAGGGAGCCAATCCTTCCCTGCATTCTTTCAGAAGTGCCTATGCAGACTTTAGAAGCAGCACTCCGCCGCCGTGGCTCTCTATTCTCCCCTTCCATCCAAGTTGTCTCCCTTAGGGGAGAAGATGAGGGAAATGTCGCCTGTCTAGGAGAGTCACCCTTCACACAAAAGTTTCCCAGCCAAGTTTCCCTGCTGTACTATAAAAACATTTTTTTAAAGTTTGTTCTTCATTTTAATGCTCTGAATAGTGTAATGTGAGGAAACCCACTCTGCCTGTCTGATTTAGTAGTGAGTCTCGGCTACTGCACAACACCAGTAAACAGGTCAGAGAAGGATGTACAGAACCTGGCCTGGATCCAGATGTACTCTTCCAAACTCACTGGTACCAGTCATTGGCTTCCTTCACCCTTGATGGCCCATATACATCTTGGCACTTTAATGCCTTCACAATGGAGACCTGCAGAAGCCCATAAAAAGGGATGTATGGTTGATTCTGATGGTACAAAGATGGCCTCTCCTACTGGATAATGTACAGAAACAGCTTGAATTCATGGCTATATTGAGATAATGCCAGCAAAGCTGCTATTCCATCTCTGGGAGATGTGACAAGCTCAAAGTCTGCATCTTGACATGTTAAATGGAATATAAATCATCCCAATCATGCTCTGTGCCAGCCTCCAAGAAAGTGAATAAACATTTGAAAAGAGTATTTGTCCAACTGAGCTGCTTGGTGGTTCCCCAAAATATTAATCCCCTCCTCTACTATTCTTGTCTCCTTGTGGAAAAACCAAAAGCTCTCTGTCTTCCTGATTAGTGTGCTGAGAGTCCAGGAGGGAGAATACTGCCATTGTGTGATAGTGTGATTTAAACTGAGACACGCTGAACACTTTTTTCATTTAAATTGCAGAAAATGCAAGATACAGAAGGCATATGAAATATCAGAATAGGGCTCTTATTGTTTCTATGATTATTAGTAGCTTCAAAGGAATCAAATTATATGCTTTAATTATAATTTGAGTGAAACAATTATTCTCTTTATGTTCAATGAAAGGAGAAAAGACAGTAGCTTTTAAATTTTTTTTCCTGAGTAGAATATACATTTGACTGCATGTATACGAAAGAGACAGACAGAGCAAGAAACGCAATGAAGAGGAAGAGAGAGAATATGAATAAGAGGGAGGGTATAGGCCTGTGAAACGTTCTCCAGATTTCCTGCCAGTAAATGTCAATTGAACATGAAACTACTGAAGTATAATTACCTCCTTGTCAATTCTGACATTAACATTTTCCTAACTCTTAAATGACAATCACCTCTTTCAACACTTCGTAATAACTATTCATCTACTTATTCTTTCATTAGTGTGCAGAGTTGTCAATAACTTTATGTCCTTAAAGTAGAACTGGAAAATTCATGGGATCATGTCTGAATACTGAAACTGTTAACTGAACTTCAAAACAACAACTGGTACTTATCAAAGGATACTTTCCCATTTAACAATACAAACACAGGAACAACGTGAAAAGCAAAATTATGCTAATTGCTGTTTTCACTAGTGCAGTGAAAATTTAAAAATGTAATCCTTCTAAAAAGATGGACCTCATTAAAGGTTAAAAATCCCAGAAGCCCATACTGTATTTCCTCTCCTAAACTTCACATGTATTTTTTCATATCAATGCACAGAAATAGATGTGAAATTTCAAAGCAAGTATCAGGTTAGAAATATCACCCCATATCCACTATCAAACTACCATGGCAATTAACTGCATTCAAAAGCAGCGTGGTTTGGTAGGGTACTGGACTGCTATCATTACTGGTTTCACCACTGATTGGCCACATGCCCTCAGGCAAGTCTCTTAATCTCTCGGCGCTCAGTTTTCCTATCTTTAAAATGGGCAAATAACGATGCTAACCCTCCATTTTAAAGTAGTAGGGACAGTAACAGATGTAAACAGTCCCTTTAATAACACCAGACCCAAACAATCAATACCACAATAGCAGTCTGACAATACAACAACTCCTTCTCCCGCACCTCTATGCCCCAGGACAACTGAGGTTAAATCACAGTGCCTTGGATATGAGAAAAATCCACAATCCATCCAGTAAAACATTATACCACATGACTTCAAATGTAAACCAATGGCTAGAGCTGAAAGTTTGTCATGGAGTTTGTGTTTTCCTAAACATTGTTTATCTGAAGTCCCCACTGCAGGCAATCAGGGCTGGCTGTTGAGGCCCATAGTTTGGGGTCCTTTGATTTTGAGGGAATTGTGACTGCAGAAGAACTGTAGCTAAGGTGGCTTCCTCTGAACACTTATTTGGTCTTTGGCTTTTCATTGAAGGATATGGTTCAGTTGTATGTACCACTGGGCAAAAGGTACAAGGATACAACGTACACTATTGGTAAGCAACAGAAACTTGATATATTAAATCATTTTGGCAAATAGCTACAAGCAAAGACAGAAAAGAAGTCAATATCCAGCACAGATACTAAAAATGGGATGGGAAAATAGATCATTTACATATCTGGAGTCAATGCCTCAACCACCCAGATCTGATTTGTGTTGATGAGATGTGGTCTAAGACTCTAGCATCCTGATAATCTTGAAGTAGAGATTGAGGATGAAGTCCTGACCCCACTGTAGTCAAAATGAATTTTGGCACTGATTTCAGTGGGGACCAGGATTTCATGCTTAGACTCTTTGTGAATCACACTCAGGCTATGTCCACACTACCGTGATAAGTCGACCTATGCTACGCAGCTCCAGCTATGTTATTCACATAGCTTAGGTCGACTTACTGCAGTGTCTAAACTGTGCTGGGTCAACAGGAGATGCTCTCCCGTTGACTTCCCTTACTCTTCTCATTCGGGGTAGAGTACCAGGGTTGACTGGAGAGCGGTCTGCCATCGATTTAGTCTTTGCCAGACCCACTAAATCGATCCCAGGTGCATCAATCACCAGAGTGTTGATCCAGGGATAGTGTAGACATAGCCTCAGTTTAGGTGGATAAGTAATAAAGGCTAAAACAGTTAACCAGTTCCACTGAAGAGCCGCATTCCTTTCTTTAAAGATCACATTTTGTCATTGATTTTCAGCAGAATGAAGTCAGTCAGGAATAATATATTACTTTTTGCAAGATTTGTTTTCCTCTTGGCTGTTGCAACCCATTTGCTCAGAATAGCCGAGTAATGGCTAAATACTAGAGTACATGCACAAGTTATGTTTGATTCCATGGGAGTGGACACTACGCTGCTTCACGGGGATGTGGGAAAGAGTTCCAATGTTCAGATCTTATATGCTCTCATTAAGTAATGGATCAGTGCTTTCTGAGGCTAACATTTGGAGCCTTGCTGTCAGCAATGGCTTGTAAGCAGAGGATGATCTTACATCATTCCTGTTAAAGACATTCTCCTTGTTCTCCATTCTCCCATGCTGGGTTCCAACACACAAATGCCTGCACTCTAATTTTGATGCTTATTGCTACTTTTCCAGTCATTCAATTGTATTTGAACCATCTCCATTTTATTTTCAGGTTCTGTCATATGGGACATTTATAAGTGACATGATGGATTAAAAAAGCAGGCTTTAACAGGATTTTTACAGAAAGAGCATAGGATAATATGAAAACTTTTCACGTGGTGCTGAGTGAACTTGGTCTGAACAAGGACTTTATAGCTCATTATTTTTATTGTTTGCCTTGCTTGGCATTGGAAGTAAATATTATAAATCGAATAAAACCCAAAAGCTTAAGAATGGTGCTGAATGCAATCTAGAGGCACAAATGAATCTTTTATATTGCCAGCATCAAGTATAGGTAGTTTAAAAATAACTTTGCTGCAAATTAGCTCTTAAATGGCAATGCTTTTATCAATCTTTAGTATAAATTCTGCAGCATTATCTTCACATTTGGCAAATTTTACATACAGTTTTTAATTAAAGCAAAGAGGCCAATAAACTAGCTAGTTTCTAGTTCTTTCTTTTCTCACTAAAGTTGTGAGCTTTTTCTTTCCCTGGCTTGAAGTGAACAGACAGTTTTGTTTGAAGCTGGGGCCCAAGCTAAAATCAAAGTTAGTCCCATTTCTTGGGATGACTGTGAGCGGAGAACATAACCAGAAAACCCTCCCACACACATTACAGATGACCTTGGGAGCATCAGCTCAATGCATGTGTTTCCGGCAGCCTGGAGTTGGACATTATCAAAAGTCTTATTGGAACATGGAACAAATGCATTGTTCGCTGAGACAGAGTGACCCAATCTATCCCGTCAAGCAGGGTTGAGAGAAAAAAGAAATATATATCCACTGTCCTGGACGAAACCCGGAACATCCAGGAGTACATCAGTAAAATGGCCCCCAAAGATGAGCTGCTGAGAGAATGCCTGAGGCAGCAGCAGACATGGGAGGAAGACCAAGCAGAAGAAGTGCCATGGCA
>NC_133771.1:204985982-205065029 GCF_003597395.2 Chelonoidis abingdonii
TGAGTGGCTCCAACAGATCCCAGGAACAACATCAGAGCTCTCTGTCCAGAAGAGTGCAGTGCTAGGAACAGCTAAGATACTGCGCAGAACCCTCAAACTCCCAGGCATCTGGTAGAGGACCCGAGGTTGAGGAAGACACATACCACCCATAGGGGTGAGAGGGGAATTTTCTTTATATATATATATATATATATTATATATATATATATATATATAATGCTTATAGTTAAAAGCAGCCAATCTATCTTTCATCTGGTATTGGAAACTGTCAAAGAAAACTCCCCACACTTTCTATCAGATACAGTTTATCTGTGTAAAAAACTAGTACACCTATGAAAACTACATAGAACTGATACCTGCATATTACGTGGGAGCTGCTGGTGAGAAATTTCACAGAAATGTATAAGCTTACCCACCAAGACTTTGGCCAGATATTGTATGTTTCAATAACATTTTTAGTTTTACAAGGAAATTTTGTTAATACAAAAATAGCAATGTTTCAATCCATTTTTATACTACTAACCATCTGATTTTCATCAGATGATAATACAAAAATGACACAGACATTATTTATTGTGGAACCTCTTTATAATGGCAGATGCACTTCATGAAAATGTATCATGTTGGGATGTAATAAGAACATTAGAAAATACCTAATTAGAAATAACTCTTGATTCTTTTTCTATATTAAGTTATTAATTTAAATGCTAATCACTCAAATGGCAAACTAAGTATTTGCATTTTTGTCCAAAAACTAAAAAATTATGTTACTAGCAATGTGCTTCAAAAGATGTGAACATTCAAACACTGTCTATGGAGGAGTGATGACGCAAATTATGCAATAGTAATTTAGCTATCAATCCTTGTCTTTTCAGGATGACAGCACTGTTTAGGGAAAAAGTGAAAAAAGCAAAAGGAAAGTGGATTAAAGTGCTAAAATAAAGATACTCTGTTCATCTGAATAAAACATTTGTAACTCTGGTCTGAGAGGTTACTTTCATTTTCAACTAGTTTGATTTGCCACTCATCTTCCATTGGGAATTGTTCCATTTCAAGTGCATTAAGAGAGGATTTATTTGCATAAGGCCAACAGAGGGTTATTTTGGTCTCAAAAACAGAGAATGAAATTACTAGACAAATTGATGGAAAATGCTAACAACTTTTGAAACTTCTCCTAGGTGATAAAAGGAAGCCTGCCACAAATCACAGAATGACTCATGCCAACATGCATTCATTGTATTTGAAAAGTATAATTGAGCTTGTGGTTTGTTTTTCCAGTGTCACAATCTAATAATTACATTATAGATATATTTATTTTCTGGACCTGTTAGAAATGCTTGATCTTCAATGGTGTGCTTCAAAATGAAAGGCAAAAATTATTATCCTTTGTTTAAACCTTTGTTAAGGGTAGAGAGTAAGTAACATCACTACCAATGTATTTTGTCACCATCTATGGCAAAAAAGTAATTGGAAATTAAGATAAAGAAATTATCCTGCATTGTTAAATTGTTGAATACTGCTGGAGACAGAGTCATACCAGAGCCAGGCTGTGAAGACAGTTGTCACAATACTATTGTGCCATACTTTTCACTGTGGATGTCCATTTAACTTTGTAATTACAAATGTTAAGGGCTACATCCTGGCTTTTAAGATGAGAAGAGTACCTCAGCATGAGCCTCCAGAGGAATTTTGGCTTATTTAGCACATCTGGGAACTCTCAAAAAGAATACACTGCAGTGGCATCTCCATCATCTTTGATCTGGAACATCGCATGTTCAGCTAGAGTGTTAAGGGGAAAATAACTGAACTGATGCAGGGGGAGTGTTTGGTTTTTCTTTTTTACACTCATCCATCTGGGAGTTCGGTGGCAATTCGGCAGAGAGCCCTTCAGTCAGTATTTCGGCAGGGGGTAATAAACCTTGCCACCAAAGACAGAAGCACTCGCCGCCGAAATACCGCCGAAGACCATCCGTGACTGAAGGACACTTCACCAAATTGCCACCAAAGACCAGGAATCAAAGTATCGGGACAAATGACTTCCTAACCAGAGTATGGTCGGGATGCAAGACAAACTCCTCAAAATCGGGACAGTCCCGATTTTATTGGGATGTCTGGTCACCCTATGTTCAGCACACATTTGGTAGTTGTGAAAGTCAATTTGAGGAAGGAGTAGCACCATGGCTCCCTGCTCTCACCCAGCCCCCATTAGGGTGGTCACCTTTGCAGCACCACTTACAAACCATGTTTCTGAGTCTCAGTTTTATTTTATTTTATTGTTTTGATTGATAACCATAGGAAAAGAAGTCTCCTAAACAGTTCTATGTGCGTCTATCATGTTTAAAATCCAACAGAAATAGTAAAACTGCCAGCTCTCATTCATACAAGGAGCCTTTCAAGCCCCCTCCCCATTTTTCTTTCAGATGCTTGGGCTTTGCAACATGTCAGGAATATTTACAAATATGGGGTCTTGTAGCACAGGATGGGAGGAAGCAAGTTCCAGATTCCAGAAGCTTGAGAGAGAATGCCCTGCCAACAGCCCCTCCGCAGTTGAAGCTAATAGCATGTCAGTTGAAACTGCTCTGTTGAGCTGAGCTGCAGCAGTGCTGTGTGGGAGCTCAGCACAGTCCCAAAACAATTGAGAGATTTATATCTCAAGACCAGCAATTTGAACTCCATTTGGAAGCCAGTAGGCTGCAGTGCTTTATATGTGCAGGATAAGATTCTGCTACATGTTACATTTAGGGACAACCTTTAAGTACCAGACTACAATTTCTAGTCCTCCCTCATTTCCAAAAGGGTCGGTTATTCTCTTTCATGCCATTCAATCCATCCACCCAGCTTACTGCCCCTTTCCAGACAGGTTCAAGAAATTCACTTCTTTCTTTCTTTCTATTTAAGATTCTGCTAAATGCAACCATCTCCTTACTGTAACTACGCCAACCGATCATTTCCTCTTCCATTTCTTCCTCCTAATCTTTGAGTGCTGTCAACGTGTCCATTGGTTATTTTACCTTCACCACAGCTCTCTAAACTCTACCAATGTCTAACACTTTCATGGAGAGGAACCAGAAGACTCTCATAAAATCCTGTAATAGATGTTGGGGTGCATAGAGACAAATGTGTAGCGCCATCTAAACATCATTGTTTTCACAGAGAATGTCTCTAGCCATTTCTTTCATTCTCATAAGCACCAATAATCTGAAAATTCTCTCAAATATTAAAACAAAATATTATTAACATTGTGTGTCAGACACTGTTTGGAGGGGCGTGTTACTTCCCAAGCTGAGGCCCTTTCCTATCTCAGTTTCGCTCCTGGGCCTGGTCTTACCACACACAAATGACTAGAGTTACAGAACAAAGTCTCCCCTGCTGGGGTTTGGTTTAATAAAGAATTATTAACACAACGTATAGCCCAAAATTTAAACAGGAAATCCATTCTGCCCATTCCTTCTTCTCAGACGTGATTCACCCACCTATAACAAAATCAACGCAAATTGTTCTTTAGGCCTTCAGAGACCTTTTATTAGAGCAACCTATTCCCCTTGGATTTTAGTTTCATAAGGTCTTCCTCATAGATTATTGGGGTCAAGGCCATCTTTACCCATCTTTGGACCCTTGCCCAGAGAGAACATACAACCACTGCTGTTCCCCTTCAGGCCTCAACATGAAAAGACTTCAAACTATTCCCTAATCTCTCTGGGGCATGCTTCACTCTAGGATATAGGACTTGTTTTTTGTATCCTGCTTCTCTTTTCCCAGCAGGCCATGTTGAAGCCTACAGCCAAATGATCTGGGAAGCAACCAGGCTCAGATATGAGCTGGCCTTGGACCCCTCGGAAAGGCCCAATCACTCTGTGACAGTCACAAACCAACAAAAAAGAGATATTGTGAGGGCACAAACCAAAGTAATTATGGAGAGACATACGTTGAAGGTGATAAAACAGTTACTTACATTCTATGTCTATTGCAAAGATTACTAAGAGCAGCACCTCTTTTAAAAACAATCTTTTAGGTTCAAAATTTGTTAAAACAGTACTATATATGGAGTTTGGTCAAAATAATATTTTTGTACATTTATTTTTAAATCTAACTCATATTTTTTTATAATTTAAGAACTACTTCACCAATGTAAACAACTCCCAAACAAAATCTGGCATAAGGGTAACAACTTATATACTAAAGGTTGATTATACACTCTGATATGCAAGCACACAGTATCTTATCTTGTAAAATCATATACTGCACATATAAAGGCAAACAGAACAAAGCAGATTACCACGCAAATAAAACAAAACATGCATATGAAGTTTAAGAGACTGGTTTCAAGAAGTAATTTCTCACTCTATATGTTATTTAAGGCAAGTTGCAGCATTTCTGCAGCTTAGAGTTCCAATTATTTCTCTTCACAGACTAGACTCCTGCCTTAGTCTGGACTCAGCCCTTGCCTTTCCCACTACTCATTCCCTTTGTCTCTTCAAGTACTTTCAGCAGTATTTCTTCTTGGGCAGGAAGGTGGGAAAATTTCAGCCTGTACAGTTACAACTTGGTAAAGTAAGAAGCTATTGACAGTGCTACCAGCCCCACCTATAATAAGCATATGTGTATGTACATTAAATAGGCAAGTGGAACTCTCTTGTAATGGAAACTGATAACAACAAGAAGAATGCATCCCCCATTGTATTAATGAAAAAAATGACTCATCAGGAAATGCTCATACACTCAGTATATGCATTGTTAATATGCTAATTTGTTTTAATGTAATAAATAGGTTGTTCAAATATATGGATACTTTCAGAACAAAATGAATGAATTAAATACACAGACTATATAGCAAATATATATCTGGATGGCCTTTTGGTTGTTAAAATATCATCTTTGGAGAAAATTAAAACCACACCTGATGTTATGATTTCTCTTTTTGCAAGTAGTACCACATTACAACTAAATTAAGCATAGGAGTAGAAATTAACACAAAATGTTTCATATACAATACATAACTTTTGATTTTTTATACAAGAGATGAAAAATGTATGTATTAGGTCTATTGAGACATTTTACATGCATAAAATTACCAATACCTCAAAGGCATAGTAGCTATGAACAAATTCATTTATGTTCTACACTTATGAAACAGATCCTGGTGGAATATTACCTACTCCAACTTTAACAATAAAAAGTTAAATATTTATAAACAAAATTCATCAAAAGCACAGAAAGTCATATATAAAATATACTCCAATATGACAGACATATTCATATATAGAGAATGATATATGATTAAACTGAATTAAAAATAAACAACCTACTCCATTTCTTGCAACATCCGCAGACCCTGTTTTAAACTTCCTAAATTACACAGATGTATCAGCATGTAGCTCTTCAGTTTTGAGTGCATACTGATAAAATTGCTTTTTTGTTTCTGTGATCCTGAAGTAAGCAATTAAGATGCATACATTTCTGTACTGTCACTGAAACTGAACATATCCAGAAGGTTTGTGTTTTTAATACAAGGCTGTCCAATTGTATGCCACTGAGGGATATTAGCGACTTTCCAGCAGCCTTATGGCCTCACCTAAAATAAAGAAGACTGCAGCCAACCTCATATTTAACCCAGAGGTTTGCCCTTTTGTGATAAAAATGGGTCAGTGTATGCTGGCATCTATAAACTCTATGGGCTGACGCCTTCCTCTTTGCAACAGTGGCTACCTAAACAGCCAGCAAATGTTGAGGACCTTATATTACGGAACTGCAAAACTAATTAATGAGTGGCAAGCACACACAATCAGCTGTGGGATGTGGGCAAGATGGAGCACTTTCAGACTTCCACCATTGCTTCCATTTACTTTGACCTATTGAGGCTTCTTCTATACTACCAACTTATATTGGTCTAAGTACGTCACTCAGGGGTGTGGAAAATCTACACCCCTGAGCGATGTAGTTATATCAACCTAACCATCAGTATAGACAGTTCTAAGTCAATAGGAAGGCTTCTCCCATAGACATCATTACCATCTCTTGGGGAGGTAGAGTACCAACAGGAGAAGCTCTCCCATCAGCATAGGTAGTGTCTTCACTAAGTCTTCACTACAGCAGCGCAGCTGTAAGTTTAAACAAGCCCTTAATAACATTCCCTGCTTCTTGTTTTGGTTGAGCACCATCCAGCTGGCTCTTATCCAGGTCCCAAACTCAGAGAATCACAGAGTAATGCACTCAACTTCACAAATAAGGTCAGATGAGCTAGAAAACGGATGTCATCAGCATAATGGAAGTACATTCCTCCTGCCTTACTGATGCACCATAATTTGTACTTCACTAAACTTCACAATGGTCTTATTTGCACATTGATCAGGTTACACATAGAACTTTGACGTACTCTGCAAATGACAGCCTTCAGTGCAGATGCTCACCCTACCGTTTGGGATCTCTCTGAAATATATGAATGGGACAACTCAAAAATGACTCCTGAATGATAAGAAACACAGAGATATCACCAGAGCTGCTTCATCAATGCTAGCAAAAATGGCAGATAGGACTAAAAGAACCAACATCATGCTTGATACTTATCCATAGCCAGAAGGTTATCAATCAACAGAATGAGTGGAATAGCTCTACCATACCTAGTTCTGAACCTATTTTGACTGGGGCACAACACAATCCCTGTGCCTCACTTTCTACATCTGAAAAATAGAGGAACTGTAAGGTTACATTAAATAATGTAACACACTTTGTTATCATCAGATGGCAGACAGTATATACCTACAAAGTGTTATGTCACAAGGATACCCGAAGAGAAGAATAAGCCACCAGAGGGTGAGTATTAATTGCCTATGGGAGTATTTTGTTTGACTCCATGTCCTTATTGGGCAGTCAAATAAGCAACATATCACAGGCATGAGCTTTACCATGGAGAACATTTTTCCCACCCAGTTCCTGTGGTTTAAAGTTTTATAGAAAGGGAGTTACTGGATGGAGAAGGAAGGTGAAATAAAATCAATAGGAAAATATCCACATTGCCAATATACCACTCTTGCTTTGTTTGAGTCTGCGATCAAGTGCTGCAAGTTATCTATCTCTGTAGAACAGAAGAAATGTCCAGAAGACGTAGCTCCTATATTAGACAGCAGTAGGAAGACTCTTGCAGTCAAATCCATGTGCTGAAACTAGTAGTCAGAATCACCTTTTTTGGGTAGAACTAGTAAACCCGAATAAATTTGTTTTTCTTGCTATTTTGTTAGAATGTTTTCAATAAATTTTTAATTCTCAAACAGAACCAGAGTACCTTGGTGACAGAGGGAAGTGATTTAAGAAAATAATACATAATATTATTAGTACCAAAATAAAACATTATTAAGAAGATAGCTAATTAGGTATTCAGATGGGTTTTTAAAAAAAACCAAAAAGCGGCCTCCTGAGTTTTCTGAGTCTGAACAGAGTGTAATCTTAGGAGAGTGATGAATTGAGGTATATATGCAACAGGGCTTGGCTGCCTGAGTAACAAATAATTTTCCTCTGCTACTGAGTAAAGTAGAATCTTGTTAGGTGATGACTAAATTGATTTTGAACTGGTAAACAGAGGACAGACAAAGCACACTCATTCTCTTTTAGGAAAAACAGCTGCTATTATGGGTTGTAAAGACTTGTGGAGAGCTTCTGGGGCCATTACTGATGGAGGATTTGTAATACTCCATTTGTTCCAGCAGCTTTTACATAAAAACCTCTATTGAAGACACAACCCCTTCATGAAAACAACCTCAGTTACTGCCCAGTCTCCAAGCTTTCATTCACTGAAAAGATGGTAATACAGCTGCCTTTTTAGCATTTTAGTCTACCATGCATTATCAGCCCCTATCAATTTTAGGCATAGGGTTTAGTATACAGCCGATATTGTTAGGTCTGTTTCTTGGAGAAGGCACAACGATGTCCATTATGGTTTTGGCAGGTCTATCAGCAGCCTTTGATACAACGGATCACAAGGTTTTGCTGTGCTATCTTCAAAGACTTGTGGGAGCTGTGCCCAATCTTTTATCCTAAAGAGCTCAGAAAGGCCGGTATTGAGTACCTAAGTCTTTTCTAAGGGCCTACATGAAGAGTTATGTAGGATTCCATAGTCGTCTTTTGCTAAATGTATACATACTGATGCTATGGGAGATGAGATGTTTTGGCATATACCAATAGAAGGATGACGCTTACATTTATATTCTCCTTTTCATTAAATCAGAATTCTCTGGCCTTTGTGTTCTCCAAGTGCCTGACTGTATTGGGCAATCTGGACAAGACAGAGGTTTGGAGCATTTAACTGTGATACTCTGATGCCTTTGTTGTCTTCTTCATTTCATTCTGTGAATGAAAAGTTTGCAGAAAGCAAAATTCCCATTCTAAGAATTACAGAGGAGACACACTCACTGTGTTCTCTCCTGGAGGCTTTACTTTTGTTCTTTCTTGGATTTTAGATCCCATTCTCATCTGCAGAATTATTACATTTCTCCATAAACAGAACACATGAAATTTTCAGCCCAAAAATTATTTCTATTTTAGACTAAAGAAAATGGAAGTGATCTGCAAATCCCTAAATACTCTCAGATCCATTTATCTGAGTGATCATCCTGGTGCAATGCCCTGTCATGGGAGTTTAAATCAGCTGGGTAACTCTCATTGTTGGTAATAGGTTTTAAACTTATCACAGGAACTATAGTGTTTCTCATTTGAAAAATGACCCCTCTGGAAACTGTTTCCTGTGTTTAGATACCAGAGGCCAACTTTGACAAGATTCAGAGAGTGATCCAAGACTTATTTGGGCAGGTTTCTAACTGATCTCTGTACCCATATAGAACGGGTCTGCCTTTACACAAAATAGAGTGTTCTGTTATATTTCCTTAACTTGTTGTTGATATTTTATTGATGTATCAGCAAGAGATGCTCTAACATGGCACTGGACATGGGGCACATGCACACATCCCAGTGACCCTTTCAAGGCTCAGGTTGAGGGACTGAGTCAGGTGACCACAGGGCAGCAGACAGCTCCAAAGCAACACTACCTATAAGAAGAAGTCTGTTCAGTCTAAGAGAGAGGGTCTCTCTCCATCTGCCAGGCAGACTGCCTGGGCGGGGACCGAAGCTTTAATGGGGAGAAGCCTTAGGAATGCCCAAGCAACGAGATTTGGGTTTCAGGGAGAAGAATAGATTCTATGAGAAACTTGCGTTCTGCTGAGTCATCAAATAAACAAAATTCCAAAGAAAGGGACTAAAAATCTGCTGCTGTTGAGAGTTTTATTCAACATAATGGTTGGTGAGTTGGCTCAGCAGCTTACAGATGTCAAGTGTCCAAAGCAATTCATACTGTTACAAAGGAACGATATTACCAGTCATGGTTAGAGATTAACCAAGGTGTCTTTCTGAGTTGAGTCTGAGCTTTACAAGTGAGAGACATTGACAGATGTGTGATTAGCTTAACAGCTGAATAGAGTTTTCTCTTTACCTTAAATACTTCTCGCTCATTTAAATATCCATCATAATTATTGATCCAACTCACCAACATTCTAGTGAAAACCCCTAAAGCCTTAAAGATGAGGGTTTCAACATGTCACTCCTATTTATACAGTACTTGTCTATGTATTCTTTTTCCTTCTACAAAAAAGATGAAAAAGAATCTCTGTTTCATCCCCAGTCTAAAACTAAAAGTCTAAATGTTTCTAAGAAAAGCAAACACAATAAGAATTTTAGTAATACTTTAAAAATGCTCAGATAGATGCTTCTCTACAAAGGAATACAGGATGGACATAGAGGACATTACCTGAGGTGAAAGATAAGATAAAACAGTCTTTACACTTGTGAAAATGGGCTTTGTACTCAAAGTCTGTGTGTTGCTGATCTCTAAAATATAAACTGCAATGATGTCATTCTTGCTACCACAGCTCTTAAAATCAAATGGAAATAATGTTTTCAATTTCATCTTAGGTTATTACTTGGAAAACATTTAGGAAAATATAATGAGCCCAGTAGCAGGCTAAAATCCGATCCTTTCATAACATATACTGTCATCTGCCTTTTAGTGCAGTGCAGCCTAAAAATTTTTAGCTCTAAAGCTCCTTGCTTCTCAATTTTCACGATGGTTTCTCATTTTTCATATTCTCTTACCACTGACATGTTTTTTCCATTCAGTAAGCAAGGATGCTGCTATTTATTTTTAAAATACTAAAAGGAAAGTGATCTTTAAGGCAAAAAACAAAAACAAAAAACACCTAAACCACAATCCAGATGCACAAGCAGCAATAAAGTACGTGAGAGAAAATTTTACTAAGACAGACATGGTAGGATGAATACTGGAATATGAATAAAGGCAGGCATATATTCATTCATGTTGCCAGGATTTAATAAAAAACATCACATGCAGGTTGGCACAGAATTCTAGAAATACCACACTGCATTACCATGCCCTTCCCAAACTCAATCCCTTGCTGTGAGAGGGAATACTTTGTATCACAATCATTTGATACATGGCTGCCGCTCAAAGCAACTTTGGATAAAGGTCAAAGGAAAGGTCATCATGATGCAAAGCTGTGAGGTCCTAGGCAGAGTTTTGAAGTGAAAAGAAGGCATCATTGAAGCAGAGATGGTGCTATCCCATTGAGGGGCCTTAGGCAGGAATGTTCCCCCCCTCCAACACATAATAGAAAGCGAATTTGGGACTCCCTTGAGCTGCTCAGGGCCCAAAGCAATTGCTTAGTCTGCTTATGACTAGTGCCAGTTCTGTGTCGGAAGTACCTTCAAAGTGAAACAACAGTGGCTCACGTAAGAAGTGACATATAACTGAATACATTTTTAAATGTGGAGATGTTTGTCTTTTGTTCTCATAACCATTTAATCAAAGCCTTTCTAAACAAGTTCATTGGGGTGAATCTGTTGACTCAGTATACAGATTTAGAGGCCAAGTGTCAAGGCACTGAACTTTCTGCTTACCAAACCCACCAGAGTGCTCATATTCTTGAACACCAATATAATGTAATGTCGCTGAGGACACGATTAGCGACATTCCCAAAGCAACTCAATTAACAGCACTTCCACAGCAAGTTCACCAGTGACAGTGAAATGTGCCTTTGAACACATTCAGAAGATACAAATCATAGTACAGAGCCTTTTACTAAAGTGCATAAACCAGCATGTTTCTAACATTTTAAATGTTTATGAAAAAACACCCATAAGTGGCTCTGCTAGTTCTTTCTTTTACATATTTTGTTAACTTGAGCAGAAGTATGTAAGTAAAATAAAACTTCACAGGCAATTTAGGCAATAATGTTTAGTTTCATAAGAATTGAGTCTGAGCTTTACAGGACCATCAATTTAATTTTTTAGTACAATCAGCACTAACTTGCTCACCGTTCACCTAACCTTCCGATATCAGTAGCTTTTGGGGTCTTTTTAAAGATCTACATTTCCTCTGCAACATTTGTCTCAAAAATTGAAAATTAGAGCTCTCTGCTTAAAATGTACTGTATCAGTTAGAATGATCTCATGAAACATCATTCCAAAACTTCCAGAAATTGCTTTGTGGCAGCAGCAAACAGGAAATCTGAATTATCAAGAACGTATTGCAACCTGGCTTCGTGGCAACTGAATATGTCAGAGACATCCTGTAAAGATAATGGCCAGAAATTATATGCTTTACTCTCAGACATATTTTTAAAGATGAATTCAGTTGTACACGTCTAATTTGCATGCACAAAAATACAACCACTGCACTTCTGCATGTAACTAAACAGGTTGTAGTACCTTCCGAGAATATAATCAGCTTTAGCAGACTGTATCCATTTTTAACAGCAGTTTTGATTTTATTGCACACTGTTATTTTGACATTGTAAACAGTAGTTATTGAAATTAAGACTAAATTCCTTTCTCTGGAGATACTACATATTGATCTAGAAGTTTTCCATTTAGCCCATGAGCTCCACCTATCAGGAGCAAACCCGTAACAGTGATAACAGACAGTACAATACCTACCAGTTTTACTTGGGATGAGGCAGTTCCCACAGTTCCCACAGCTCCCACAGTTCCCACAGCTAGGTATGGTACAATGGTGGTGAGAGCCTTATTAGTACATGGACATACATAGAGGTTCGTGGAATGAGAAAGCCTTTACATATTGGGAGGTTAAAAAAAGCATACACACATACACACACTTTATCTCTTTTCTATGATCTGAATGAATATGTGAAAATTCTCTCATACAAGTACATATAGAAATCAATTCCTCTGATGAAATAGTCTGAGTAATTGCTTTCAACTGATTGTGTTCTTCTGTTATCACTTTGCAAGACAAGTTGCCCTATGAAAACCACACCAGAGCTCCAATATTTCAGTCAAATTGCCACTTAACCTAAACAAAATTCCTATTTTTCCCTTACTTTGCAAAATTTGGTATCCAGGAGAGAAAAGAACTGAGGCTTAGTTATGAGTATTGTTTTTAAAACAACCTTCCATGGAAGCTCTTGTGCCTCTCCCTACCCCACTGTGTCAATTCATCTCTATTATATTACACTAATCAGTCACAGATTTGGGGCTGGGATAGTTTCACAGGTTTGTGCAATTACCTAGAAAGGAAATGTCAGACTTGCAGGAGAATTCCTCCGCTTTTTGGTCATACCAAATAATGCGAATATTTTGGGTGAAATGGTACAAATTTACACATATAATAAGGGCCACCAAGTAGTAAAGAATATGCCAGCTTTGTTTTGGATGCTCACATGTTTTGCATAGATCTAGGAGCAAGCTATCGCCTCTCCACATTTCTGAATTTTGCAGATTTCTTGTGAGGGCTAAATAAATAACAACTACAAAGGAGGACACAGGTTACCATTGAAAACACATGTAGAGAAGCAACTCTTGTGGTAAACAGACTAAGTGAAGTCAACTCTTGTGGTAAACAGACTAAGTGAAGTCATGCATTGGTCTGATAAAGAACCCTTAAAAGAGGCAGCAAAGGCAATCTTCATTTATGTTACAACCTATTTTTAATTCCAGTCACGAGTACCTGAAAAATGAGCTGTTTTCCTCTTGGTTAAGTAGCCAGTGATATCAATGAGACACAGGTAAGATGTTACTATCATGGCACGGGTATAAAATGTGGGAAACATTAGAAACAATATTGTTAATGCCTGTATTAAGCTACTGAGCATGTCCAGAGTGAACTAGATTTTTTTCAGCAGTCTGAAGAAATTCAGACTGAGCAAACTGCTCTTGCAGTTGGTAAATCTACATCTCTCTCCAGAATACGTATATAGTCCCCATTACGACAGTATTTGAGTGCCTCATAATCGTTAACAGTTTTCTCCTCACTATACCCCTGTGAGGTAAGGTGACTTGCCCAAGGTCATACAGGAAATTTGTGGAGGAGTAGGAACTTGAACCCAGGTATCCTTAACTACTGGGGGAATTCAACTGCTGGAAAAGTAATATAGCAAAACACAAAAGGTGTCCAATATGTTCTTGGACACAACTTTTTTTTTTTCATAAAGTTGAGAAAGTAACAAGGGGGACAGCCACTTTAGACTTGATCGTGACCAACAGGGAGGAATTGTTTGCTAATCTGAGAGTGGGTGATAGATTTGATGATTCTATGTAAAGGGAGGAGTGACAGCAGCATAATAAGGGCAATGGACCTCAAAAAAAGAAGACAAACTGAGAACTGGTGGTTCCCATAGGAAGAAAAGGAGTTCAGGAGAGCTGGCAGTTTCTCAAGGAGACAACATTAAAGGCACAACTGCAAACTATCTAGCTGTGAAGGAAAGAGAGAGAGAATAATAAAAAGCCAATATGGCTCCATCAGGAGTTCTTTTATGACTTGAAAATATAAAGTAATCATACAGAAAGTGGAAAGATGGACTAATTGCAAAGGAAGAGTACAAAAGACTAGCATAAGTATGTGGGACAAAATCAGAAAGTCTTTCGCACATAATGAGTTCCTCCTAGCAAAGAACATAAAAAGCAATAGGAAGAGGTTCTTTAAATGCTTTAGAAGCAAGAGAAAGAAACAGGATAGTGTGGGTCCATTACTTTGAGGAGAGGGAGAGCTAATATTTGCAACAAGGCAGCTCAAGTGTTTGATGAGAGTTTTGCTTCAGTCTTCATTAAAGAAGATTAATGGTGACCAGATACTCAACACAATTAATATTTAACAATAAGGGGGAGAAAGAGAAAATAGAGAAAGAACAGGCTAAGGAACATTTAGATGTATTCAAGTCAGAATACCTGATGAAATTCATCTCAGGATACTTCAGAAACTATCTGAAGCAATATTTGAACTGTTAGCAATTATCTTTGAGAACTCCTGGAGGACAGATGAGGTACCAGAAGACTAGAGAAGAGCAAACATAGTAACTATCTTTAAAAAGAGGAACAAAGAAGACCCGGGGAATTATAAAGCAGTCAGACTAACTTTGATACTTGGAAAGATACTTGAACAAATTATTAAACAACCAATTTATAAACCCTTAGAGGATGATAGGGTTTGTCAAGAACAAATCATGAAAAATTGATCTATTTCCTTCTTTGACAGGGTCACTAGCTTTTTGAATAGGTGGAAATCTGCAGACATAATACATTTTTATTTAAGTAAGGCTTTTCACAGTCCCACATGACATTCTTATAAGCAAACTAGGGAAATGTGTTCAAGATGAAATTACTCTAAAGTGGGAGCATAATGGATGAAAGACCATACTCAAGAGTAGTTATCAATGGTTCACTGTAAAACTGGGAAGATGTATCTAATGGGGTCACATAGGAACAGTCCAGGATCCAGAAGTATTCAATATTTTCATTAATGACTTGGAAAATAGAGTAGAGAGTATGCATATAAAATATGCATTTGCTAGCACTTTGGAGGACAGGAGTAGAATGTAAAAAACCTTGACAATCTGGAGAACTGTTCTGAAGTCAACAAGATGAGATTCAATGAAGACAAGTGCAAAGTACTACGCTTAGGAAGGAAAAGATCAAATACACAACTAGAAAATGACAAATAATTGGCTAGGTGGTAGTAGCACTTCTGAAAAGGATCTGGGGATTATAATGGATCACAAATTGAACAGTAGACAACAATATGGTCATGAACAGGTCTGACTACCAAAAGGAGGCCGCCAGACAACTCTCCAATACCAAATTCTACAGGCCACTTCCCTCAGATCCCACTGAGGAATACACTAAGAAACTGATCCTAGCCACCATGGATGTAGAGGCTCTCTACACAAACATCCCACACACAGATGGAATACAAGCTGTCAGGAACAGTATCCCTGATGATGCCACAGCACAACTGGCTGCTGAGCTCTGTGCCTTTATCCTCACACACAACTATTTCAAATTTGATGACAATATATATCTCCAGATCAGTGGCACTGCTATGGGCACCCGCATGGCCCCACAATATGCCAAATTTTTATGGCTGACCTGGAACAACGCTTCCTCAGCTCTCGTCCACTCACGCCCCTTCTCTACCTACGCTACATTGATGACATCTTCATCATCTGGACCCATGGGAAGGAGACTCTGGAAAAATTCCACCACGATTTCAACAGCTTCCACCCCACCATCAACCTCAGCCTGGACCAATCTACACGGGAGGTCCACTTCTAGACACCACGGTGCAAATAAGTGATGGTCACATTAACACCACCCTATACGAAAACCTACCGACCGCTATGCCTACCTTCATGCCTCCAGCTTCCATCCCGGGCACATCACACGATCCATTGTCTACAGCCAAGCACTGAGGTACAACCGCATCTGCTCTAACCCCTCAGACAGAGACCAACACCTACAAAATCTCCACCAAGCATTCTCAAAACTACAATACCCGCACGAGGAAATAAGGAAACAGATCAACAGAGCCAGACGTGTACCCAGAAGCCTCCTACTGCAAGACAAACCCAAGAAAGAAACCAACAGGACTCCACTGGCCATCACATACAGTCCCCAGCTAAAACCCCTCCAACGCATCATCAGGGATCTACAACCCATCCTGGACAATGATCCCACACTTTCACAGGCCTTGGGTGGCAGGCCAGTCCTGCCCACAGACAACCTGCCAACCTGAAACATATTCTCACCAGCAACTGCACACCGCACCATAGTAACTCTAGCTCAGGAACCAATCCATGCAACAAACCTCGATGCCAACTCTGCCCACATATCTACACCAGCGACACCATCACAGGACCTAACCAGATCAGCCACACCATCACCGGTTCATTCACCTGCACGTCCACCAATGTAATATACGCCATCATATGCCAGCAATGCCCCTCTGCTATGTACATCGGCCAAACTGGACAGTCTCTACGGAAAAGGATAAATGGACACAAATCAGATATTAGGAATGGCAATATACAAAAACCTGTAGGAGAGCACTTCAACCTCCCTGGCCACACTATAGCAGACCTTAAGGTGGCCATCCTGCAGCAAAAAAACTTCAGGACCAGACTTCAAAGAGAAACTGCTGAGCTTCAATTCATCTGCAAATTTGACACCATCTGACGAAGTGGGTATTCACCCACGAAAGCTCATGATCCAAAACGTCTGTTAGTCTATAAGGTGCCACAGGATTCTCTGCTGCTTTTACAGATTCAGACTAACACGGCTACCCCTCTGATACTCTGAATATGATACAGTTGCAATATATATATATCTCCCAACTCCCAAAACCAGTATTATTCTGGGCTGTTGTATGAAGACACAGGAAATAACTGTCCTGCTCTACACAGCACTGAGAGGCTGGATTTTCTGTCCTGTTCTGAGTACCACACTTTAGGGAAGATGTCGACAAACTGGAGAGAGTCCACAGGGGGAGCAACAAAAATGATAAGGTTTAGAAAACCTGACTTCTTGGAAAAACTTAAAAATACTGGGCATGTTTAATCTTAAGAAAAGAAGACCGGAGGGGAGGGCGGGGGAGACGGACAATAACTGATAATAATCTTCAAATATTAAGTGCTCTTATAAGTGGATAGTCATCAATTGTTCTGTGTCCACTACAAGTAGAACAAGAAGTAATGGCCTTAATCTGCAGCCAAGGAGATTTATGTTTGATATTACAAAAACTTTCTAACTATGAAGGTAGTAAAGCTCTGGAATAGACTTCCAAGAGAGGTTGTGGAGTCCCGATTATTGGAGGTTTTTAAGAATAGGATGGACACCTGTCAGAGATGGTCTTCATCTTCCTTAAGCACTGGGGGCTGGACTCCTCGAGATCCCTTCCAGCCCTACATTTTTATGATTGTATGGTTCTATCCCAAGTTCTAAGCCCTAACACCTGGGCCAGGCTTCCTTTGTGAAAGTGCTTTGCCTTCATGTCTGAGAAACTTGACATCTGAGTGCTATCTAAACAATGCATCCATCAATGTTACAAAGCCCAAAGTTCGACCTGTCACATTTCTCTTTCTGAATATTTGTTTGGAAAATCTACTTCATTTTCCTTATAGATTCTTTTTTCTTAAAGTAAATGTTTCTTTGTTGATTTTTTCTTTTAAAATATTTATTTTCTTTACAAAATACATAAACATAAGTGCAAAAGAAGTGCACACATGTGATGAAGGTTGGAAAATCTCTGTAAAGAAACCAATTTCAATTTTGAGCCTATAATGTGTTACTTTAAAAGAGTGAGAACATTTTAATTAAGAAAAATAATTTCAATATTCTGCTTTTAATAATCAGTCCTAAATACCTTATTCCCCTTAACTAATCCCTGCTGGAGCCAAAACCACCACAGCTTCCGACAAACACAAAAGCTCTTCAGTACTAAAGTGTCTTTCCTCGACCCCGCCAATCATTTCTTTCCCATATATATTCCTTTTTCACATTATTTGGCAGTTTGCATTTATGTAAACTCAAGTTGTACACTGCTCCCAACCCTAGTAAAGTATAAAAACTGTTTGCAGTTCCCTGTAATCTCAAAGAATTACATTGGTCTGGACAAGAAACATGTTATAATATGGTTCTTCCTGGGAGAAGAGTCAAATCCTTTCAGTTCCAAACTTACACATTAATCTATCAACGTAGTTGGCACTGTACCACAAACACTGCAATAGTAATATTAAAGGCTTTATTTTCCTTTGTGTTGAACTATGTACATAATACATAATCCTAGCTCTCATGTTTCTTTCAACCACTGTTACTGAACACAAGACGGGGGGAAGAAAGGGGAGATAAACCCTTGATAGGCTGGTGGTTTAGCATTTGTTTCTCTTACTCTAACAATCACAGCTGAGGACCTGAATGGTATGTTCATTTGAAACTTAATTTTATTATGATCTGTTTCCATCAATATTTTGCTGTGGCTGGATGTTCAGCAGATACCTATCTGAGCCATGTCAGTGATCTTGTATTGGATGTAGTCCGTGGTCCATTTTCAGTGACATGTGCAACAAATTAGACACATGATTCCCATTAACAGTAATAGGGGTTGTGTGTCAAATACGCTCTGTGCAATGTTAAACATTTACCCTTGTATACATGGAACCACTTAAGTGTCTGAGTCCCACCTGAGATATTTTTGCCAATGACTTTAGTAATTATCACGGAACTGCAGATCATATCTAAAGAGTAAGCTGTGGTTCAGTCCAACTGGCACAAAAGCTTAACAGAATACCCTGGGACTAGTTTGTTCTTTTCTACTGCTTTCTTACATTGACATTGTATCATTTGTTTTCAACAGCTCAAAAACACTGATATACTTCATCTTATTTCAGTTGGCTTGGACAGCTTACTAAGTCTCTTTGGCTGATCTTTTAGAAAAGAGGCAAACAGATATATTTGTAAATCTGTGCTGATGCAGCACTCTACAAGAAGAAAAGCAGAGCACTTCAAGAGAAGGAGCCATCATTTGAATTCATCTCCCCTACAGTTTTTGAAATTATATCTCTACTCGGTTAACATCTACACTATTATTCAATTTCATACACTAAAACACCGTACTTTCTGTCATCATACATTCATGCTATAATCCACTAACAATTTATTAAAAATGTTTCCCCAACACATCTTATGCATGACCTCCACGCAAAATGGCCTATTCCCCTACATATGTATATACTGCCTTTTATACAACAGATAATTATTTATTTCTTAAATTCCTATAGGAAGAGGAAGTTATACAATATCTTTAAATAAAGGGTATATATACTATGTGAAGCTATTGTATTATCATGCTCATTTCTACTAATAATTTTGTTCATTTTGTGCTATATCTCACTTAAAATATGTAATAATTCTAGCTGGGATGTTGTTTTCCAAACCTATCCCAGTGGTCTTGTCTATGGTTTCAAATTAGCCCTTCTTAATACAGTGGTGGCATGTCTTTCACTTTGAATTTGGTAACAAGCAGATCATTCATATCAATGAATATTAATGCTTTGTTTTCAAGCACTTTTTGTAGTGTAGAATAATACATGCTTGAAAACTCACATTCACATTGTGCAGATGATCCAGATAGCACGTTTGTTGGTAGTGGAGTTTATACAGGCCCTGACCTTTCACTCTTGGTGACCGTAATTCAGATTTTGAATGATCTCTTCATCTGCAAACTGCATACATTTTGAAAAAGAAATGACTTCTGCATCCTCATCTATATTTTCTGTAGTACCTGTACATATGTATTTCCTATTTGGAGTAAATATTGCCCATTGTGAAATTATAAAAATGACAAGATTTGATAATGTTTAAGAAAAAATTATGGCTGAACACATTACATGATTTTAGACTGGGTTTTGGCAATGATCAGAGTGTTGTTCAACTGAAATATCCTGAAACAATTATTTCTCCTCCATTTTAAGTTGTATTTTTTCTCTAGAAACTCCAGCTTTGGTTTTGAAATAACCTAAAACGTACACAATGTTCTAACTCCAATAGCAATAGGTCAGATCTCTCTTTCAAAAGTAAACAAAGGCTATATAGTGTCTTCAAAGCACTACAAAGAGTCCTTATTTAGTAACTGTAGTGAGGTGGAGTGCCTCCACTGACCCAGAGGGGGAGGGACCACTCGCAGAGCCCTGGTGGGCGGAGCCAGGCTGTGCTCACCCCATCCGCCGGAAGTCAGTGGGCAGGACAGGAAGTACAAAAGGCAGGTCTGCAAGCTCAACTGGGCTGCAGCCACTGAAGGAGCCAGATGCCTCCTGCCTGCTCCTGAACTGGGAGAGTGCCCTGACCTGCCAATGCTGCCAGAGCCACACACTAAGCAAGCCGAGGAGGAGTTTCCAGAACTGCCGCTGGCCTTCTACCCAGACAATGCAGAGGACCCCTTACAGACCCAGGTATACCCTGAGGGGGAGATAGGAAGTAGCTCAAAGGAACAGACAACTGTGTGGTGGAAAGCTGGTCTGCGACCAGGTCAGTGTGTTGCTGGAGGATCCCTGCTGACCCAGTGGTGGACCCCTCTGCCACTGTCAGGGCCTTGGGCTGGGACGTGGTGGAATTGGGTGGGCCTGCATCCCCGCGTCATCCCACCTGTCCATATTCCCCCTCCATAGGCCAGAGGGCCTACACCTGCCTACACTCTGCCGCGTGAGGATACTAGGCTCTGCTGCTGCCTGAGCTCCCCTACACTGTTTGGGTTCTCTAACTCTGCCTGAGACTGCCTAAACTGTGTTTGGGTGATCTAATCCTGTCCCAGTGTGTCTGGGTGCTCTACCGCGGCCTGAGTCCGGAGGACTTGTTGCCCCGCCCTAAGGGCCTGGGCTCTGAACTATTTGTTTGCCACTCGGCCCTGAATGCAGGCTCAAGACCCAGATTTTGTACCAGTCCATCTCGACTAAGGGCTCAGTTTCTTAATTGTTTATTTGCCGCTCACCCCTGAGTACAGGTCCAAGCAACCAACCCTTCACTGCCCTGGTTGCGAGCCAGAGACCCTAACTGTGTATCACTCTACCCAGACTGCTGTTCAGAGATACAGGCTGAGAGTGACTCATCTAATTCCCCAACTGTGATCAACGCCCTATGACACAGTAACCCACTACAGTAACCAATTGATTATATTAACATTTTTGTAACAGCACTTTAAACTTTGTGATACTCTTCATTCTATCATGTCAAATGAAGTAAATGGAAAATGAGGAGGTTTTCCAGATTTTTTCTATCGAGTGGTACAGATAGCAACCGGTGTATATACTGGTTTATGTAGTACATGCATCCGTCCTCTGCCCCCCGGTGGTTTTATCATATAAAATTGACTTGCTAACTTCAGATATAGCTTTGATTTCTTGCTGAATCTTTGGTGCTACTATGTTTTCTAAACCACATCTACCACTTTCTTGAAGTGGGCTACTGAAGTCAGTAAGTTAAACAAAGGGACAGCTCCACTGTAAGGCTCTTTCAAGAGAAAAACAAATACATCACTTTCTAATTTGTCTGTTGGCATTGATTGTTCCCTGCCTTCTCCTGTAAAAATGTTTAAAAGTTTCCAGTGCAGCATCTCCTTCACGATGGACATGTCTTTTCAACATTTTCAAGCACTGTTTCAAAAGTTTCAAAAGTTGTCAAGTCCATAAATATGGTATAGCATTCCCTACCTTATACAATGTGACTATAAACTCATAAATGCACTTGTAAGAAAGGATCCTTGATTCATCGATCAACACAAGTGGCTCTTCTGAAATCATTAAATGCCCTATTAGTTTCTCCCTTATTTCAATTGCAGTAAATACAGTTAAGTTTCCATATCCATGCTCTTGACTTAGTTGTGGGTGCCCAATGAATGACAAATAACCTGGATTGCTACCTGTGTCATTTTAAATATTTCAGCACTATTCCAAATTTTCTTAGTTCAATTTTTCCACCTTATACACTGAAATTTTGTATCGTGATTTCATTGCTATTCTTCTCTCAACATATTTAGTACATGTAGGTGTGTCAGGTTCATTTTTTTTGCCTAACAAAGCTTTAGAAGTTCTAGCTAGCACACTGTGCTTCTAGTCACAATGTATATCAATTTGTTTTTTTGGAGCAAATCTCTAAATATCCAGCTCCACATTTACACACACATCATAAAATTCTCCAGTTTATTTGACTTAACACTGACTTCCTTTTCCATGAAAAAAGACTAGACTTCTTTACCCATGGAAAGACACATGATCCTTACAGTAATGCTTTTTTCCACTGTTTCCTCCCCTGCCTGGTGTGCATTAGCATTTCTTTCACATGAATTTTCACAGCCAGACAGCTCGTTTGAATCAGTTGTACAGTTTGCCTTTTTGTGTTCAGTTACACTTTTTTACATCAGATTCTTCACCGAGAATTTTCCATTTCAGAATCAATAAACTGTTTACTGCCAGACGCAACTTTTTTCATTATCACCATTGCAGAGGTGGTGCAACTCAGCTGACTTCAAGTGGACAAAATATGCATACAAGTTGTTCCTTTTCTTCTAGTGAGACTTACTGAATATGCTAGTAAAGGGGGAGAAGCCAGAACCAGTTCGCCACATTGACCAAAAGTATCAATTGCACATTACACTATGCATTATATCTACATAGCAGTGATTATGTTTATTCACCAGAACTATCAATCATACTTCAGTTCCACTTCCTGGAAAATAAAACTTGAAGTTCTCATTCATCATACTCTCGCTAAGGACACTTCCTACACATAACTAAAATGGTGAGCAGAATATTCCAAGAGACTAATCAGATTATAGTATAAAATCCTTGAGAAATATAAGGCTAGCCATTAACAGCAATGATCTCATCAAAAGTCAACAGTTAAATATTAATTTAGTGAAAAAATACAGCATAAATAACTCTGGTAGTACACAATGAAAATTGATTCATAACAATGACATCATAAAGGAGTTCATCTTATACTTTGGATATGAAATATGAACTTCAACATTTCCCTTTGCAGAAATATATCAACAAGCTTAGTAAAACCCCAAGAGACAGAGTGAGAAAAAGGGAAAAATACAATCCTTGATTAGAAAATTATGAACATTTAGCGCTAAAGTAAAAATCATTTACAGTAATGAATTTTCCTTAGCTTCCCTCATCAAAAGAAATCATTAACAAACTTCAAATATACACTCTGAAATATTTCCTCACTGAAATAGCAAGAACACACACAAATACAAGTTACAAATGCATCAACAACCAATAAATGTACATTTAGTTATTGTAACAGATCATTAATTGTTCCAAATTGATTTTCCCTCTTTACTTTTAGTCTCTATTTCACCCAATCTTTTTGGTGCTAGTGTAGCAGCAGCATGTTGGTGACACTGCTGTACATTCAAGATGGCTGTTTCATTCTTGTTCATTCTTCAAGAAAGAACATAAACTTGCTGATGTCAGGAGAAGTGATCATGCAGGACAGTAAGCCCTGAATTCTAGCCCTGGGCAGACATGTAGCATCTTTTTTTAAGCTCGTCAGTAATTTAGAATAATGGTTCAATAAGAAAAGCAAATGTCCTTTTTTCCCCTTCCACTTTAATCTCTATTAAAGCCAATGTTCACTGGCCTAAAACACAAAGCCACTGTAATTTCTACCCAGTGGAATTAATTGATCAACTGTCAACATCCTCTGTCTGAGTCAGCACGCAGGGTCATCAGAGTAACATGGGCCTCCACCTCACAGTATCAACAATTGTGAAGATTATATGGTGAGCAACTTTAACTCTTTAGAATATCAGAACTGCAATGTTGCTAGTTTTACCATATTCAGAGAACAGGACACTGACAATGTCTATCGTTTTCCAAAGGGTTAACCTTCTAAAATCCTAGTCAAATCAAACATCACAACCATCAACAGCAACTGCATTTAAATAATACTTCACAAGCATTACTACTAGATTAAAAATAGCCAATCAATCAAAACTGCACAGTAACAGGGCACCTCCTTGATTCCTCACCATGGCAAAATGTGATTAGTTAAACCAAAGTTGCAGAGGAGCATTTCCTGAACTGAAACAAATGACTCTTTTAAAATTAATTCCATTCAGGAAAAAATATATATACCAAAGACTTTACTAATTAAAAAAAGCCGGGGGGGGGGGGGGGAAGAGTGGCAAATGATAAACATCCTCATGACTGTAGCAGAATTGACTTAAATACGTTTTTTTTAAAAAAAGGAGAGGAATCAAAAGCTATTAAGTCTAATGTATTGTAACCCATAGAATGCACTATTACTTTATTGTTATTAGCATAAACACACATGCTAGTTTAAAAACATGCTAGAAACCATAAATGAATGAGGCATGTTGCACATTTAAGCCATCATACAGAATTCAGATTTTAATGGTATTTTTGAAAGTAGAAATTAAAGATTTACAACTCCAAAGACATATGGCAGGATATCGTTTCAAGCTGAAGTGCTTCTAGTTAAATGAAAATAGCAGCATAATAAATATTAAGCCCCGCCACTCAACAACAGCAGTATATCTGGCTACATACAGGTTTAAACTTTGAGTAGTTGTATTTCTTTCAGTAAATACTTTTATAAGGGTTTATCATTTGCTGAAAAACAGCACCTGCTAGGAATGCTGTTATTAATACATATGATATAGGGGAAACTACCTTTTCAATTTGTGAAGGTGGATATCCGTTCTGAAACTCTGATCTCTGTGCTTGGGACTACCTGCAGTGGGACATCCATAGGAGATCAGTACATGGTGGGTATGGGTGGATTGAGACTAAATGGAAACTGGGCCTGAAAAACTTTCTAAACTAATGTTTGGGTCCCCCAATATACTCTTTCTCCCAGCAATCTTCCAAAACAGACACTAGTCATCCTCCTCTCTCTCCAAAGTCATTGATGGCGGTCAAATACAAGAAAGAGAGAGAAAGTTGGCAGTTTGTCAAAGAGACATTAAGGGCAGAAGTGCAAACTATCCTCTTGGAAAGACAGGAAGTATGGCAAGAGATCACCCTGGCTTTAACCAGATCTTCAAAGGTCTGAAACTCAAAAAAGAATGAGTTACGATGTGAGGCGAAAATAAGGAAAGAACAAGTTTAAAATTACTTAGACCTAGGTAGATGTCTACAAGTCACCAGGGCCTAATGAAATACATTCGAGAATACTCAAGGAACTGACTGAGGAGATACCTGAGTCATTAGCAATTATCTTTGAAAATTCATGAAAGACGGGAAGAGGGAAAATATAGTGCCAATCTATAACAAGAGGAATAAGGACAACCTGGGGAATTACAGAAGGATAATGAAGCAAATAATCAAGTAATCAGTTTGCAAACACCTAGATAATAAGCTGATAAGTAACAGTCAACATGGATTGGTTAGGAACAAATCATGTCAAACCAATCTAATAGCTTTCTTTGATGGGGTAACAAGCCTTATGGATGGGGGGAAGTGGTAGATGTGGTATATATTGATTTTAGTAAGGCTTTTGATACTGACTTCCATGACCATCTCATAAACAAACTAGGGAAATATGGCCTAGAGGGAGCTACTATAAGATGGGTGCGTAACTAGTTAGAATACCATTCCAAGAAAGTAGTTATCAGTGGTTGACAGTCAAGCTGGAAGGATATATCGAGTAGAGACAAGCAGGGATCGGTCCTGGGTCTGGTTCTGTTCAATATCTTCATCAATGATTTAGATAATGGCATAGAGAGTACATTTATAAAGTTTGTAAATGATATCAGGGAGGGGTTGCAAGTGCTTTGGAGGATAGAATTAAAATTCAAAATGATCTTGGCAAATTGGAGAAATAGTCTGAAGTCAATAGGACAAAATTTCAGGAAAGATGTGGAGAAATTGGAGAAAGTCTGCAGGAGAGCAACAAAAATGATTAAAAGTATAGAAAATGTGACCTATGAGGGAAGATTGAAAAAATTGGGTTTGTTTAGTCAGGAGAAAAGAAGACTGGGGCGGGGGGGCATAACAGTTTTCAAGTATATAAAAGGTTGTTACAGTGAGGAGAGTGGGAAATTGTTCTTGTTAACCTCTGAGAATAGGACAAGAAGCAATGGACTTAAACTGCAGCAAGAGAAGTTTAGATTAGACATTAGGAAAAACTTCCTGTCAGGGTAGATAAGCCCTGGAATAAATTGCCTAGGGAGGTTGTGGAATCTCCATCACTGAAGGTTTTTAAGAATAGGTTAGACAAACACTTGCCTGTAATGGACTAGTTGTTACTTATGGGGTGAGTATTGGAAATGGGGATTCTGAACCATGTACACCGGAAGCTCCTTATAGCAAACATGAATATAATGGAGTTCCATTTATAGGCAAGTGACACTGAAGTCCCAAATTATGTGAGTGCATTTCATTGGGTTATCACTCTACTTATACCCATTGCACATTATAGCCTCTGTTCCTATGGGTGGCTCCAAGGAATCGCTGTACCTAAACAAGGCATAATGCCTCCTAGAACTCTCTGATATGCTGAGGGGATACGGAAGCTGCCATGCTCCCTTAGAGGGCACATTCTAATGTATCCCTCATAACCAGCCAGCTCCAATGGCTGCTGTATAGCGGAGATGGAAACATGGCCCAACTGCTTCCCTGCTCATTCCAGAGTGCCTGGTGCATCTATCCTCATTTAGCCCCAGGGCCACTCGGGGTGGGGGGGAGTGGGGCAATTTACCCCAGGCCCCGGGCCCCGCAGGGGTCCCCATGATAATATAGTATTCTATAGTATTGCAACTTTTTTTTATGGAAGAGGCCCCCGAAATTGCTTTGCCCCAGGCCCCCTGAATCCTCTGGGATTTAAGCCCTGTTTATCCCTTGTACTCACCTGAACGCAAGGTCTGCCCTTATGATCAGCCCCTCTGTATGAGGATAAAAAAGTTGAATGTGGGAGGATCTTTGAACCTCCGTGCCCCTGCATAGCTGATGGGCATAATTTTACCCATATCAAAGTTTTACTTCACTATATAGGGGGGCCACTGTGGTAATCCCCTTGGAATGCAGCAATTACCATGTGCTAGTTAGGCACACAGAGGAGAGGAACGCTGGGGAGAGAGAAAACTGTGTGACCTATGCACCCATTGTTGACATAATCCCATGGCTCTGGGTAAGGCCTCCCCCCCCCCCCACACTGCTCCAGAATGGCGTATAATACAGACAGTAACTCAAGAGTACAGAGCTGGAGGTTGAAACAGCAACCTGTTTGCCCAAGCTTCTCTCCTGTATTCCCATGGCAGCTGCAACAACACATGCTGCCCAGCCCCCATGCACAAACAACGAGAGATAGGCACCCGTCCTGTGAGCAGGAAACAAAACCAAAGAGAAAGCAAAAAAATAAGAAAACATAATAAAACAATAGAAAAGAGGTGGGGGGAGCCAAAGATGTAAATGAACAGATGAGACAGAGAAAATGAAGAGCTAAGAGGAGAGTGTGGAGAAACAGATTGTGGGGAAGGTTTCCGACTGCCAGTGCATAAAACGGGATTCCACTAGAAGATGGTTGGGAAAAACCTGACTGATAGGAAAGGATGACTGCAAAACAACAAAAAGACAACTACAAGGCAAATAAGTAATCAGAAAGCTTTTCCTGCCAAGAGCTAACTCTGTGCTGATATCTGAGTCAGGAACACACAAAAAGGTTTGGATATTGTCACTGGCTGAGTACCTAGGCTAGGCTTGAGAAGAGATGCTCAGATAAAACTTAAAGTGCATAAAATTAATCATTTATTAACAAAAGAAAATACAAAGTTGGCTTAAGCGTCCAAAAATATTTAGTGCCAACAAAATCTAGGGCTTTGTCTCCTAAGGCTGCAAGAAAGCTATTGTGAGAATGCCTCCCTGAGCTCCTTTCTTAAATTACTCCCAAGATATTCCCTGAGGTCGTTCACATAGCAAAATTACTGATTCAGTACCTGCTGATTGCTTTGTTGATACACCTGTGCCTCTTTAAATTGGCCACTGCTGAGCTGCCCGGTGCCTAATGGCAGGCTTTGTCAAGGAGTGGCTAGTTGATTAACTGATCCTATGGATCAACCTGGGGAGAAATGCCACTACTGATTCCTTGTCAAGTAAGGTAGCATTTACATGCATGGACCGTGAATAGGAAGTAAATAAACTAAGGCTTTTCCCTTTCAGCTAGAAATGCCAGTCTGCCCTCTCAACTTCAGCAGGGCTGCAGGTTAACCAGGGAAAAGAAGAAAAAGAGAGGGCAGTTGTTTCATCTCTCCTCTAGGAAAGGAACAGAAAACCGATATTTTACAATTATTTATAGAATAGGAGAGAAAGTAAAGAATAATTAAGCTCCACTAATATTCTTCATTTGTTGTTCTCTTCTATACACATCAAACAGCTCTCAAATCTGGAGAGACCCCAAAATTGAACTGAACATCTCCTGGGGCATATGGGAAGGCGATAAACAGCTTCTGCCTCCCAAGACACACATGGGCTGACAAGAAACCTTCTTCTTTGCCTTGGAATTTCCATGAAGTTCCAAGGACCCAAGGGCCTAAAGGTAAAAACATTTTCTTTACAACAATAAGCTATCTTCCACAGACAGAATTATTTTGGATAGATTTTGCAATAGAGAATTGTACAAAGATCTTTCCTGGTTTTATTTTCTATACCATTTTAAAAATCTGTTTAATTTCTCCATAAGCTTAATCATAGTTAACTTATTTCTTCCAACTGAATAACTCCTGCTACTGTAGATCAACAATTGATTAATCAAGCTATACAATGAAGAAGCAAAATGTCTGACTTCCTTACTCTCTGTACTTGAAACGAGCTTTATCTTATACTACTCAACAAAATAATAATGCAGAACCTGTTTCGAGAAATCTCTGGAATAATGTGATTGCTTATGGGAAGAAGTGTCAACAATCCATCCATATGTAATGATACCAAATTTGTTCTCTCTCAGCCACCACAAAAGTTTTGTAGGTTGCTACATTTCCTTGGTGTCAATAAAGATTTATTTTAAGGGTTAAATTTTCATAGCATTGCCTCCATTTGTGTGTGCATCACTTTACACAGACAACACTTTTGTAGCTCAGTATGACTACATAAATACAGTCGGGAATCTAATCCACCTAAAGCACAAGCATCTGCCACTGAGGCCTGGTCTACACTATGCATTTAAACCGAATTTAGCAGCATTAAACCAATTTAACCCTGCACCCGTCCACACAACAAGGCCCTTTATATCGATATAAAGGGCTCTTTAAACTGGTTTCTGTACTCCTCCCCGACCGAGAGGAGTAGCACTGAAATCGGTATTGCCATGTCGATTAGGTTAGTGTGGCGGCGAATCGATGGTACTGGCCTCCGGCGCGGTATCTCACAGTGCACCATTGTGACCGCTCTGGAAAGCAATCTGAACTCGGATGCTGGCCAGGTAGACAGGAAAAGCCCGTGAACTTTTGAATTTCATTTCCTGTTTGCCAGCGTGGAGCTCTGATCAGCATGGGTGGCGATGCAGTCCCAAATCCAAAAAAGAGCTCCAGCATGGACCGTACGGGAGATACTGGATCTGATCGCTGTATGGGAGACAAATCTGTTCTATCAGAGCTCCGTTACAGAAGACGAAATGACAAAGCATTTGAAAAAATCTCCAGGCTATGATAGCAGAGCCACAGCAGGGACTCAGTACAGTGCGCGTGTGACAAGCGTAACGGAAAGCCAAAGAATCAAATGGACGCTCATGGAGGGAGGGAGGGGGGGGACTGAGGACTCCAGCTATCCCACAGTCCCCGCAGTCTCCGAAAAGCATTTGCATTCTTGGCTGAGCTCCCAATGCCTGAAGGGTCAAAAACATTGTCGCCAGTGTTTCAGGGTATATGTCGTCAATTTACCTCCTCTCCCCCCGTGAAAGAAAAGGGGAAAAAATCGTTTCTTGCCATTTTTCAATGTCACCGTATGTCTACTGCATGCTGCTGGCTAGATGGGTGCTGCAGCGCTGAACAGCAGCATCCCCCCTCCTTTCCTGTGGCAGACGTACAGTACAAAATGACTGATATCCATCTGTCATCATCATCCCGTGAGTGCTCCTGGCTGGCCTCGGTGAGGTCGGCGGGCGCCTGGGTAAAAATGGGAATGACTCCCTGTCATTCCTTGGCAGATGGTACAAAATGCTGGGTAACCGTCCTCATCATAGCAGCTGGAGCCTGAGCTCCATCAGCCCCCCCCCCCTTTCATGTCTAAAGAAGATTCTGTACTCCCTGGACTATCATAGCAGCGGGAGCTGCGTTCCTGGACTATCATAGCAGCTGGAGGCTTGTCCTCGCCCCTCACTTCATTCTTGCTAAATAGTCAGTGGTTTCTGTATTCCTCTTCTTTATTATGTTCATTCACACAAATGATGTTGCGGGACACTGCCACGGTAGCCCAGGAGGGGCAGTGTCGAGTGAGGGAAGCAATGGGTGTGGTTGCCTGCCAGGGGGCACCCCGTAGCAATGCGCTATGCAGCTCATCATTTCTGCAGGATCTCTGGGCGCTCTGACCTGGATGCTGGCTGTGCTCTTCTGGCCTCTCTAGCGCAGCACTGTTGCCCCCATTATTCTAGGGCAGGACTGAGCTCTATTTTATTGCACAAAACATTAAAGCAAGGGATATGATCCCAGGGACGTTCATCCCGATTTTTGTCTAATTTGCGCCCTAGTCCGCACCTCATCAAGGCCAGCCGAGGAGCAGCCATTGCAGCAGCAGCAGTGGTACCAAAAATCGCTTTGTATAGCCGTCGTCATCACCAATTCCCATTTTGCAAATCGGTTACAATCGATGAAACACTAGTCAGATTAGCAATGGCAAGACAGTGTTGCAATAGGGATTGTTACAATGACCAGTGAGCAAAAAGCAAAACAGGTCTCCATGGTTGCCTATCCTATGGTGTCTGCTGAGGGCAATCCATTGGACAAACAAAGGGCACGAGAATGATTGTCTCGCGGTTTGCTCTTCGACGGTATGGAAGGATTGTTAGTGGACGACATTTGCCCAGAATCACCCGCGACACTGTTTTTGCCCCATCATGCATTGGGATCTCAACCTAGAATTCCAATGGGCGGGGGAGACTGCGCGAACTATGGGATAGCTACAGGATAGCTACCCACAGTAAAACGCTCCAGAAATCAACGCTAGTCTCGGTACATGGACGCACACCGCCGAATTATTGTGCTTTGTGTGGCCGCGTGCACTCGACTTTATACAATCTGTTTTACAAAACCGGTTTATGTAAAATCAGAATAATCCTGTAGTGTAGACATACCCTGAGCTAAATAAGAAGTGCTGTAGCTGTAAGAAAGTTGCAGGTTGTTACAGTCACTAAGCAAAACAAGGTAGGTAAGGTAATATCTTTTATCAGACCAACTACTGTGGGTCAGAGACAAGCTTTTGAGCTTATCCAGAGCTCTTCTTCATGACCGGGAAATGTACATAGAGTGTCACAGCTAAAAATACAAGGTGGAAAAGATTGTTTAGCATAAGTAGTTAACACATTTCAAGGAACCATTCAAGGTGAATATGTGTTAACTACTTATGCTAAACAATCTTTTCCGCCTTGTGTTTAGCTGTGATACTGTTTCCAAGGCCTGAAGAAGAGCTCTTCATAAGCCTGAAAGCTTGTCTCTGACCCACCTTCTCTCTCCAGTATCCTGGGACCAACACAGCTATAACAACATTGCATAGTCAGCAAGTCTTACTTTGAAAAGGGATTTGTGGCTACTAAGTTCCTCAATCCCCTCTGAAAATGAACCAGGCTCCTAAATCACTAAGGTATTGCAACACTGAGCCACTAGGAAGGGACACAGCTACTCAAGTCAATGTGAATTTTTTTTTTATTAGTTACTTATGAGCGCAGGTGACAGGACTTATATGTGCAAGCTAAATGTGGTTTGTGCATTTAAACTCAATCACCTGCACATGACCACAATTGTGCTGCCCAGTGCCTCTGTACATGTGTTACAGGCACATAGATGAAGTCTAGGATAAGATCCTTAATATAGTTTCATATTTGATAAAGTTTCACCAAAAATCAATAAGGACAATTCACTGCCAGTCTTAGAACCCTACCAGTTTTGACAGCCCAACTACCTGCTCAGATAACTGCCAAAGACAACCAATTTCCTTCAGCCAGAGAGAAACTCACAATTTCCTGTCTGGCCTGCATTAGTAGCATGAAATAGCCACTAGGGGATGCTGTGTGTGACCGGTGCTTGCCTCAAATCAGTGTGAAGTGTTGGTTCAAAGAAATCACTTGGAATCCAACATTCATTGCCCTCAGCCACCTTAAAGAGATTTATAATTAGCAAACAGCAGCCCTAAATGATGTTAGATCACTCTAAATTTCTTTACTTTGGAGTGACAGCTGTCATTATGAACACTGCAAATGAAACTAGAATTCCTCTTAATGCACTATGAGTAGATTAAGTTTATTTTGTATTTAGAAAAGCTAAGTTAGAAGAAATGGTTTGTATATTTTCGTGGAATTATTTCCCACCAGGTGCCTATTTACCACAATGCTGGAGGAGGCTAATTCTATGCAGTTTAACAGATGTACTATACAAAATATATGAATTAACCTAGCAAATTAAAATAGTTTTTGAAAGTTGCATGTAAAATTAAGAAGTACAATGAAAAAAGAATATTCTTTTTTGCTAGCCTATTCCTCCTTTCATAAAAAATTGCAGAGACATGATCCTGATCCTTTCTAGGATACCTATTTAAGCCTTGCCAGTTGAGACTCAGAGGAAGTTTGTTTTGAATTTAAATTGTCTCAATTAATGAGTTAAGAGTTGTTCATTTATCTTTAAGGCCCTGGTTTGTGATCTGTGGCCTGAAGTGAAGTGAGTTTGGTAATGTCAGATGGGGGCTTTCCTGGCAATAGCTCACATCACAAATTCCCTGCAACAGAGGCTGCCGCAAGAGCCAGTGAAATAAACCACAGCATGAACAGCAGGACAGCAAAGCTCAAATATCTGTGAATAGTATTATTTTACATAGGAAAAAAATTGCTGCACATGTTTCCAACATCTGTGTTTTTAGCAAGTCATTTAACCTCGCGAAAGAACATTCATCCATACACTATTTGTTTAGAATGGCTAAAGAGCAGAAAGATAGAGATCATATTGATGACGCACATCTAAGAATGTTTCCTTCTATTTGCTCAATCATACCAATAATACTGCTCAAATGCTGAATTATTTAAGCATAAAAATGTATGTGAACATTTTAAAAAAATAACAGGTCCACTGAATATCAGAATTCCATCAGTGGATTATGTGTAAACAGGGCCCAGATACAAACCAAGCAAAGGATCTTCAACAATAAGTCAAAATATTTAGAGGGACACTCCAACACTACCTACCAGCTCCCCAGTCATCATTGCAGACCACAATTCACTCTAGTGGTAAGCCCAAACCAACAGATTCTTGGTTCCAAAATTTATGGACTCCCTAACTCCTTAACATTCTAGGATATGTGACTCTTCTTTCTGATGTTTATGATCCCAGCAAGAGATGTTTCAGTTATCATACATGTCACTGGTCTTTGTTTTAGTGGTTGTCATTAAAGAGAATAACTTTCTGCTAAAAGACACAGAATAACTGTTTGAAATGAGAACAATATGATGCTAAAATGTAGAAAGTAAAATGATGCTCTTTATAGATCTCGTTTACTGGCTAAATATCTATCCCATCTACAAACTAGCTTCTGGTTTGGTGGTAACATCAATATTTCAAATGGCAAGCACATCTCCTTACTCTTCATCCAGCCTTCAAAGTGTAACTGCTTGAGCCAGGGCTGGCAATAGTATATTGAAATCATTCGTCTCTTTCTTTGATTCTGTTTTTAATTTGGTGTGGAGCTAAGCCACATGTTTTAACATCCCTGCATCTTCAATCATTACTGGACTGCTTAAATCACTGTTTGCTGTCTCACATTTTATGGATTCTTCCAGAATTCTCAAAATATTCTTTAATTGGACTCTCTTGATAAACTTTTAAAAGCCCATGTTTATCACTGCCAAGATTAATATTGTCAGAAGTTTTATCTTACAACAGAATGTTTAAAACAAACAAACAAAAAACAACCTTTCAGTAAGTTTTACCCTCTCAGACAAAACACATTCACATAATTAAACACAGAGTGTTATTTGGAAGAGGGAAGGTGTGACAGTATGTCTCCATTAACATACCTACTGGACATCCATTACAATATTCTCTGTGATTAAAGTGCTACACTTATTTCATTAAGAGCTTTATTGAAGAATACACAAGTAATTGTTACCTCTTCCTCCAAAACCCCATCTGTTTGGAATTCATACAGCTTTAAAATGAACGCATAGTTATAATTAACCTAATGATCCATGCTGAATTAGATACCATCCGAACAGTGTATAATTTAATTTGCGCTAGTGTTTTTTGGATTTTTTTAAGCATTAATTAAAAAAGGAATCTCACATTGTTTCACCTTTGCTAATTATATGTATATAAATTTATTAAAAAAAAAAAATTCCCTTCTCACCCCTATGGGTGGTATGTGTCTTCCTCAAGCTCGGATCCTCTACCAGAGGCCTGGGAGTTTGAGGGTTCTGCGCAGTATCTTAGCTGTTCCTAGCACTGCACTCTTCTGGACAGAGAGCTCTGATGTTGTTCCTGGGATCTCTGTTGGAGCCACTCACCCAGCTTAGGAGTCACAGCCCCGAGTGCTCCTACCACCACTGGGACCACTTTGGCCTTCACTTTCCACATCCTCTCTAGTTCCTCTTTCAGGCCCTGGTACTTCTCCAGCTTCTCATATTCCTTCTTCCTGATGTTGCTGTCACTTGGCACTGCTATATCTATCACCACCGCTGTCTTCTGGTCCTTGTCTATTACCACGATGTCTGGTTGATTGGCCAGTACCTGCCTGTCCGTCTGGATCTGGAAGTCCCACAGAATCTTAGCCCTGCTATTCTCCACAACCTTCTGTGGAATCTCCCATCTGGTCTTGGAGGGTCTAGCCCATACGCTGTGCAGATGTTCCTGTACACAATGCCAGCCACTTGGTTGTGCCGTTCAGTGTATGCTGTTCCTGCCTGCATCTTACATCCTGCCACTATGTGTTGGACTGTCTCTGAGGCCTCTCTGCACAGTCTGCACCTTGGGTCCTCTCTAGTGTGGTAGACCCTGCTTCAATGGATCTGGTGCTCAGTGCCTGTTCCTGTGCTGCTATGATCAGTGCCTCAGTGCTGTCTTTTAGTCCAGCCCTTTCCAGCCACTGGTAGGATTTCCCAATGTCAGCCACCTCAGCTATCTGTCGATGGTACATCCCATGCAGGGTCTTGTCTTGCCATGGCACTTCTTCTGCTTGGTCTTCCTCCCATGTCTGCTGCTGCCTCAGGCATTCTCTCTCAGCAGCTCATCTTTGGGGGCCATCTTACTGATGTACTCCTGGATGTTCGGGTTTCATCCAGGACAGTGGCTTGACGCTCACCAGCCCCGCCCGCCTTCTTTCCGGCTGGTATACAGTCTCTGGGTGTTGGACTTGGGGTGGAAACCTCCGTGCATTGTGAGGAGCTTCCGGTTCTTCACATCGGCAGCCTCCATGTCCTCCTTTGGCCAGCTCACTATACCGGCAGGGTATCTGATGACCGGCAGGGCATATCCGTTGATGGCGTGGATCTTGTTCTTCCCACTGAGCTGGCTCTTCAGGACCTGTCTTATCCTTTGGTGATACTTGGATGTTGCTGTCTTCCTTGCCTCCTCATCGTGGTTTCCATGTGACTGTGGGACGCCAAGGTACTTGTAGCTGGTCTGTATGTCTGCTATGTGGCCCGCTGGTAGTTCCACCCCATCAGTCTTGACTACCTTCCCTCTCTTCACTACATCCGGCCACACTCTCCAGTCCGAATGACATCCCGATATCCTCACTGTAGATCCGCGTCAGGTGGATTAGCGAGTCGATGTCTCGTTCATTCTTAGCATACAGCTTGATGTCATCCATGTAGAGGAGGTGGCTGATGGTAGTTCCACTCCTGAACCTGTACCCGTATCCAGTCCTTGTGATTATCTGGCTGAGGGGTTTAAGCCTATGCAGAACAGCAGCGGGGACAGTGCATCACCTTGGTATATGCCCGCACTTGATGGCCACTTGTGCAAGCTGCCTTGAGTTGACTTCTAGTGTTGTCTTCCATAGTCCCATTGAGTTCTTGAGGAGGTCCTTAGTGTCCTGTTGACTTTGTATAGCGCCAGACATTCACAGATCCACGTGTGCGGCATTGAGTCGTAGGCTTTCCTGTAGTCAATCCAGGCTGTGCTCAGATTGGTCTGTCTAGACCTTGAGTCTTGGGCGACTGCTCTATCTATGAGCAACTGGTGTTTTGAGCCTCTGGTGTTGTTCCCAATGCCCTTTCTGAGCTGTGCTCATGTACTGGCCCATATGGTCCTGTAGCTTGGCGGCTATGATGCCTGATAGGACTTTCCATGTTGTGGGAGGCAGGTTATTGGCCGGTAGTTGGACGGTTCTGTTCCCTTGCAGGGGTCTTTCATGATCAGCACTGTCCTTCCTTGTGTTAGCCAGTTTGGGTGGGAGCCTGCTGCTAGCAGCTGGTTCATCTGTGCTGCTAGGCGTTCATTCATGCACTGCTGTTAGTTTCTTTAGCCAGTAGGTGTGGATCATGTCTGGTCCAGGTGCTGTCCAGCTCTTCATGTTCTTGACCGCTGCTGGATGTCTTCTACTGTGATGGTGACTGGTTTCTGTTCTGGGAGATTGCTGTGCTCTGTTCTCAGGTCCTGCAGCCACTTTGCACTGGTGTTATGAGTCTTCTCTTTCTCCATATATGTTCTTCCAGTACTGTTCAGTTTCTGCTGCTGGTGGCTCTGCTGTTATTGTGTTGTTGCACTGCAGTTGGGAGTACACCTTGGATGGTTCTTTGGAGAACAGGGCATTTACTTTTTTGGCCTCTGCTTCTTCTCTAGTGTATCTCCTTAGCCTGGTAGCCAGTGCTGTGAGCCTTTGTTTAGCAGTCTCTAGGGCTTCAGATGGAGTCAGGCCCTTGTATTTTTTCAGTAGAGTCTTATCCTTAATCTCTACACCCTTCTGTAGTTCACCAGCTGACTAACTTCTCTCCGAGTCGCCTTGATCTTATCCTCCAACCTCATTTTCCAGGGTGGGTACATACTGTTGTTCTTCTTGATCGTGTAGCCAAGCATCTCCAGGATTACAGAGGCTGTAGCGTATACCAGTTCATTGGTTTGAGTTATGGTGGTAGTAGGGATTGTCATGAGGGCTCTATTGCATCTTCTAACATACTATCTGATGGTACTTCTCCACTGAGCCTTGGTAATCAGTCTCGAGGATTGACTGTAGCTAGTTTCTCCATGATCTTATGCCTCATATCAGCTGCTGTGCTCTGCAATGGAGGGGGGGCAGTGAAGTTTCAGTTTCAGGTGTGGGCTGCACATCCACTTGTTCTTCCAGGTCTTCTTGAGTCTGGGATGTAATGTGGAGTTGGTCTACCCCTGGCCTTCTCCAGAATGTTCCTAGGTCAGTGAGCCACAGCATGCTTCCCTATGCATAAGCACCCTGTAAACCACATTTTATCTAAAGTAAAACAACTATACCCTTCACCTCATACGTTTCATATATCCCCTCTCATTAGGTCTACTGTTGTAGTAGCATTCCAGGTTCTCTTGTCTCATCCATGAATGGTTTGTTCCAGTAGCCCACTTATCGTCAGATTGTCCTGGTTCCTCAACATCTGGCACAGACCTTGTTAATCTGGGCAATGTCCGAGCCAGCATGACTCTCCAAGTTCGTGTCACTCTCATATTTGAGGTAGGCAGGTGAAGCGTTAGGGGGTCTTTTGCCCAAGGACCCCTACTGGAAAGTTGGGTACCAACTGGGATGTGAACCCCGGTCTCTTGTATCAAAGGGCGGTCTCCCGTATCAAAGGGTGGCGCTCTTAACCACTACGCTAACCACTACACTATATAAAATTAACTGGATCTACAGAAAAACACAGCACAATTTACTTAGGAAGGAGTTTCTTTTTCACTATGATATGTGGTTACCTGTGTTTTAAAAATAGTTAGTTTTTAGAGATCTTGATAGGAATGATATTAAATCAAAACATACAAAAAAAATTAGGCTCAGATCCTTCAGTGAAGTCCAGGTGGAAAGACCCCAGCATCTATGTGGAGCCCGGACTTATTTAATGGGACAGGCTACGTCCAAGAAAGTGCAAATTTCATATAGTAAAAGTTAAACAGTGTTTTGATTTAAAAAGATTTAGGATGCTGTCAAAAACCTCTGAAAAATTATGAGTGAAATCTTGACCCTATTGAAGTAAATGAGAATTTTGCCACTAATTTCAGTTGGGCTAGGATTTCATCCCCAACATGTGGAATGAGGGAGCAAGCCAGTGGACTTTGAAGAGTCTGATTTGTGTCCCTCCTTGCTGAAGTACTGACTCTGGAAACTCTGCTTTTAAAGAGCTATGAAGAAACCAAAGGTTTCAGGAGAAAGGTGCTGTAGCAAAGGCTCTTTGGAGGAGGTACAGTAAAGTAAAAACAAAATGACAGTTAACATCCAATTTCACTTACTGGTAATTGTATTCACTAAATGTAATATTTATAGGGCATAGAGCAGAAAATAAAGAAAAATCTCAAGTAAAACTTAAGCAGAACATAGTTCTTATAATCACTACAAAAAGCAGTAGCTAGCTAATCTTGAGACCTAGTTACATGGGATGCATGACATTGACAGTCAGTTCAGACTCCCAGCATCTCCCTCCAGAAATCTGAGTGGGTCATTCTGAAGAAAGGTATGTAAACATGTCCCTGAAAATCAGGATATCTATTTTTCCTATCATCCTATGCTCTGATGTAGTAAATACGGCTTTACTCAATTTAATAAACTAATTTGAAGTCAAAATACAGTAGAACAGGGGTAGGCAACCTATGGCACGTGTGCCGAAGGTGGCATATTAGCTGATTTTCAGTGGCACTCACACTGCCAGGCTCCTGCCCACCAGTCCAGGGGGCTTTGCATTTTAATTTAATTTTAAATGAAGCTTCTTAAATATTTTAAAAACCTTATTTGCTTTACATACAACAATAGTTTAGTTATATATTATAGACTTATAGAAAGAGACCTTCTTCTAAAAACATTAAAATGTATTAGTGGCACACGGAACCTTAAATTAGAGTGAAGACTCGGCACACCACTTTTGAAAGGCTGCTGACCCCTGCAGTAAAACAATACACTTTTTTTTCTTGTTTCAGCCAAGGGCTAACTTTGAAACGTGTGGTCACCTGCCTTGTGTTTTACTTAGATTTTTGTCTCTTTTCTACTTGTAGAGTTTACAGCAATAATGACTGGCATTTAATAAATAGGCTCTCTCAATTTCCACAAAAGCATTTGGATTTTAGTGAATGTGACCTTCAGGTACACTGCATAGCCTCACTGATGGCTTTCAGCATCTCTTTGAAAAGAATGGCTCATTATAGAAAGAATGGCTCATTATCATGCAAGTAAGGCTAACCACTGCACAAGTTAATTGTTACAGAATATGATGCTGGGAGTCTGAAGTAACTGTCAGTACACTGAAACTAAGTTTAAAGACTAGCTGGATACTGTTTTTTGTAGTGATTACACTGTTTATATTCTGCTTAATTTTTACCTGGAATTTTCTACCCTATAAATATTGCATTTAAGACAGAATGTGCTAGCATATGAGAGATTAATGTTTTGAACAACTGAAGGATGTAGGATGCCAGAATATGAATTAGCAATATGTTTTCCATTTATGTCAATTAAAAACATAGAGAATAGCAGATCACACATTTGAGTCACTGCACATTCACAAACTTAACATGTCAGAAATGCAAAAGAGTAAAAACTTGTCAAGCAGTTGACTCTAGATACCTCCTCATCTGCACACTGTCAAATATAAAACTTATTTCACATTATCAGGCCAGCTACAACTTGCACTCACTATGTACTGGCTCCATATATACCTCATTCAAGCCATCGTTAGAAACCACTTGGGTTATTTTGCTAAAATTCCAATATTAGCTAAACCATCCCCCTCTCCCTTATTAATTAACCATTGGAACAACTGACCAAGGCTTGTGGTGGCTTCTCCATCACTGACAATTTTTAAATCAGGATTGGATGTTTTCTTAAAGATCTGCTCTGGGAATTATTTTGGCGAAGTTCTACGGCCTGTCTTATGCAGAAGTCCAGACTAGATTACCACAATGGTCCCTTCTGGCCTTGGAATCTGTGAATCTAAACCTTTGCAAACAAATGAATATGGTCGAGATGATATGTACTTTTTAGAGATGACAGACTACTAATAATCATAAGTTAAATGATTAAATGAACTGCTGCCAAGTCCCTTCTCAAATGCCTAATTTTTTCCACTTTTCCAAAGTGATTTAGGGCCCAGCACTGAGAAACTACAAACTAGAGAACTAAATACTGTATTCATTAAACTTAAGTCACAAAGTGCCTGCTCATTCCCCAGGATTTACTGCAGCATATCAATATTTTAGTTTATCTTTCTTACATGTGTTTATTTTTTCTAAGCTTCGGAAGCCAGAACTATGACCAATTTACGATTATTCCTCTGACTTGCATTGCTCGATTATGACATTTCATTTGAACACCGCTCTCCTAACACCTTGCATTAATCCACCCAAGTAACTACTGGAGACAGTTTTGAGATGATTGATTTTTCACATCTGAAAGACATTTGTTATGGTATGTTAACAGTAATAAAACAGAGAGACCTTCAAGAGTACAGAATGGAACTGAGTGCCAAGATAAATGTTACATTTCAGCAGCATTCACATATAATGAATGAAAAGAATATTAGTATAAACATTCTGCTTTTTATGAAGAGATTCCTTTATCTTTCTCTGCAATACACCACATATGCATACATCTGTTTGTTTGCCATCAGGGATCTGAATATTATATTCTCGGCGCTATTGGGAACAAATTTTAGTTATTTGTCTCATCAATATCAGCGACAGCCAGAGGGTCAAATATGAAAATTTGTCCTTGTATATCAGAGAGACCTCAAGAAAGCAAATTAATATTTCAAGAACTCAGCAGGGAATACAAGACAAATTAAGTCTCCAAAATAATTACGACATCCAAAAGGGAAAATGTTCTTCATTTGCAAATGAATGCTAAAATATCTTACACATCTTTTAGAACACATATTTAAAGGGCAATATTGTCATGCTCCATAACATATAATCTATCCAGGATTGGAGAGCCCCCTTTCAGAAGACAGGTGGTTGGATTCCCAGCAGAGGATAACACTTGAAAGATTCCCAGCTAAGAAGGGAAAAGCATCCTATGTTAGTATTGATAGGGCTACTTTCTGTGGATTTTAAAAAACTTCAATGTGTTGCTGTTTATATTTTCTCTGATAACTCTAGTAATACTGAAGGCTTGAATGTAGCTTTTAAAGCCAAAACTGTCTGCGTGTTAGTTACTCCAAGTAAAGAACACAGACAGGTGTAAGGCTTCCATGTGTGAGAAGACTACATACAGGAATACCATTCAAGGGTTGCAGTATGTGGTTCCCCCAGTACTGACCTAAGTCTGGCAAATGGTACAGAAAGGGATGAAAGAACAAGGAAACTGTTCTAGAGAACTGTGACATTAAGAACTGCCCAATAGCAGAGGTCAAGGGGCACCCAGATAGCTGGTAATGAACTGCAACGAGCTTAACCACTTCAAGTGTATCCTGATTCTTTAATGTCATTAAATGTATTGGATAAATGTCATGCAGGGTGTCAATGAAAAGCTCATATCTCACCGGTTATTAATATCATTGCATAATGTAGGTTCAAGTAATGATGCAAAGTTAAAATGTGTTTGCCCGCCAAGCAGGAGTTACTCACCCTAAACAAAGGAATGGAGTTTTTCCACTTAGGAGTTACTGTCAAAGTATTTTGAGAGACAATAAGAATGTATTTACTTATTGCATAAACAGACCCCCATTAAGCTAACAAGGGGTGGAGGCAAACCTCACACTATCAGGGTGAGGAAGCAGATTGACAACCAGAAGTTCAAAATTCATGTAATTACACTGAAGAGGGCAAGTACAAAATAATTTTCATTTTAATAGACAATCCCAGCAGGAAAATTCCTTCACCAGGAGACTCTTTCCCAGCAGCTTAAATGACCTTTATTGAGGGGTAGCCCTCAGAAGAATCCATTTCAAGGATTTATTGGTCTATAAAAGAAAGGGACCAAACAAACCCCCCAAAACCCCAAGGTATCTAGCTTTCACCTAAGAAGGGAAAGGAACCAGCCCTCTGACTCTGAGGAATAGATCATGACCCAGGAGCTCTGTCAGCCATCTTGATGGAAATGTGGTGAGGATTTAACATTGAGCCAAGACTTGTTTGTTAAATTTTAGTTACTAGAAAGCATTTTGTCTTTCTTTCTCTTGTAACCATTTCTGACTTTAATCCTTATTTGTATTCACTTAAAATCTCTCTTTGGAATGAAATAAACTTGTTTTATTTTTAAACCTAAACCAATGCAGTGCTGTGTTTGTACTGAAGGGTTGGTAACTGCAGTTAAAATAACGAACTGTTGTATATTGATTCTTTAAAGGAGCAACAAAACTTAACATTCCTCCGATTGTTGCAGGATGGGGCTGGACATTTCAGAAGAAATGTTTGGGGAAAATTCAGGCCTGGGAAGAGCATAGTTTCATTCTACTTGGTTGTTAACCAAGGCTGGTGGAGGCCAGCGGTACTGCAGGTAGGTTCCAGTATCCAACGTGTTGGACCAGGGCTGCCCAATACACAGACAAAGTGAATGCTTGTTGCTGACTGTGGGCACCCCAGGACGACAGCTACAGTAGCAAAGTTTTAAGGCACTTATGGGTTATAGGGTCCAAGGTGACAACTCTTCACCAGTCAGGGTTGCACCCCAGAAAGTAACAGGAGCACTAATACTTCTTCCTGCCATTCCCTCCAGTGTAGAAACATCAAGATATTGGCTGCACTCTACAGAGCCACAGAGTCAGTGGTGAAGAACTCCCTCTCCCCCTTGCACATGAATGCAAAAATGGCCAGGATCTGGTCATTAACATTTAACACAGAAAAGCTTTACACCTTCAGAAGATATAAACAAACTAATCAATCCTCCCAATTCCCCTAGGAGGTAGGTCAATCAGTATCCTCTCCTTCATTACTGTTTCCAAGATTGCTATGATTATTTATGGTATAGACACATGCAATATACACTGATCTTTTGTTGTCAAGTGATCTAATAAACTTTGTGCATATCTATTCATATCCAACTCCAGATTGTTTTGTAATTAATTCATCTAGAGGTCTCTGCTGCCTTTGAATTGGAATCACAAGTCTGACACATTAGCAAATGTTTCAATCACTTTTACAGCCTTACATATCTGCGCCCCCCCCCTTTTTTTTTTTTTTGCTTCGGTATAGAAAAGAAGACATTATTTGGGGATGCCACAGGCATATTTGATACCAAAATCAGTTAGATCTAAAAATATCATTTCTACAAGTCAAGGAAGAAAGTCTAAAGAAGAACCCCTGAAAATCCCACTGACAAAACACTAAAAGCAATGTACAGGTAACGCACATTTAGTTGTTAATAAGAATGCGCAAATCGACAATGGGTTATAGGTGGCTTTCATACGCTCAGCTTTTAAAAGACTCTGAAGCCAAGGTTTCAGCACCGGCTTGTAAATAACAGTGAATTGTATTTATGGAAATCTTACAACAACAGTATTTGAAGTGAGGGAAAATTATGATATCTAACTGTGGTATTTTTGAAACAAGGAAGTTTGAAGATGGTCACAAACAATTGAACAAGACAGGTGACAATATACACCCTGCAGTACTCCACTAAGGAGAGCACGTGGGGTACTTGACTTGAATTCTCTCAGAAAAATGAGAGCAGAGCCTCTCAAAAGCAGCTCCAGCCACCCTTTGCTAGTGTCTGCTAGCCGAGTCTGTTGACCCGCATGTGCATCGTGCCTCATGTTTGTGTCCACAGTTGAGACAATAAGAGACTATGCGGGTCCACAAGCTCCATTATCCCTCTTACCACAAAACAGCATAGTCCATAGAAGAGGAGATGGAGGGTTGTACTAGAATCCAAATAGGGGCCACACATCTCAAAGAACCTCCAATTACAGGTAAGTAACTCCTCTTCTTCGAGTAATGATCCCTATATTGATTCCAAACATGGGTGAGTAGCAAGCACTGATTAGCGTGAAGGACTTGTGAGAAGTTATAGTCTGCAAGATGGCACAGCTGATGGCCACATCTGCCACCACTGCTGGGACGATGGCCTAGTGAGAATTAAAGGTGTGGATGGAACTCCATGGGTCTGCTTGTCAAGTGTCATGCCACGGCACGTTCACAAAGCAGGCTGACATGGTGGCGCGTGCCCATTTTGAGTGAGCCATGACTCCAGGAGTTGGTGGCATCTCGGAGAGAGTGTAGCATTCATAAAAGCAATGGGAGATCCATTTGCAGATATGCTGCAAAGGGAGGTCCTGTCCCTTGCAAAGTTCAGTAATGGCAACGAAGAGCCTGGGTGAAGTGCAGAAGGCATAGGTGCATTGGAGGTAGAAGACCAGTGCACAGTGGATGTCGAGAGAGTGCAATGTTCTGGCTCTGTGGGATGCATGGGGTTTGGGATAGAAAACCAGGAGGTGGATGTACTGGATTAGGTGGAACACAGATACCACCTTAGGGGTTGAATTTGGGATGCATACGTAAGGAGACCTTGTCCTTCTGGAAGATGCTGTAGGATGGGTTGGCCATCATGGGCATCAATTTGCTAACGCATCATGCTGATGTGACAGTCATCAAGAGATCACCTTCATTTGGAGGTGATAGAGAAAGCACATTGCGAGGGGCTCAAGAGTAGCTTGGTGAGGGCAGAGCGAGTGCTATTAAAGGTCCCAGAAACGGGTAGGTTTGAGCACCAGTGAAAAGGCCTTGAGCAGACCTTTGAGGAAACGAACAGTGGTTGGGTGAGTGAAGGTAGAGGAAATCTCCACCGGAGGGAGGAAGGCACTGAGCACTGCCAGGTAGACTCATATGGAGTTGTGGAAGAGGCCCCACAATTTGCATTGGATAAAGTAGTCAAGAATGGGAATAGATACAGAGTCCAGCAGGTAATGGCGGCAGTGAGCCCTGGTAGTGAATTGTTTCCATTTTGCTCGATAGCGAGCCCTGTAGACAGCCTCCTGCTGTCCATAAGGATCTCATGCACTGGAATGGAGCTTGTCCTGTCTACTGTGTGAGCTTGGGCAAGTCACCTAGTTTCTCTTTGCCTCAGTTCCTTTGCTATACAATGGAGGAAATAATACTTCACTACGCCCATGGGAGCATTGCAAGAATAAATTTGATAATGTTTCTGACATACTCTGATGCTACGTTGATGGGGCCATAGAATGAGGTCAGAGTCACTGACAGCAGATACTAGTTTCACAAGGCCTCAGCACCACCATGAATGGCTCAATTTGTGCCAAATTAGCATTGTCTCATAACTGATTAGTTAGTTAGAGGGAAAAATATTGCTAACCATCACATAAGACCTTTTAGGAGATAAGGGACTTTGACTTTCATAAACAAAACAGGCAATTATGTTGAACACGGACCTATCTTGAAACTAATGTATTTAAGATTATGAATGTTATCTGAATGTTTGAGATAGCCTTTGAAAGCATACGAGCTTCAGAGACATTATACTGAGAAGCCCCAGACAATATGAGCCTGCAGAATATTCATAGTCCTTTGTACCAACGAGTCTTACGTTTTTGTGTGTCTAGGATGTGCCAGGGTCTTTTTAGGAGGTAGAGGGGAGGAGACAGGGCTCGGACGGGGATTGAATGGGTTGGCAGAGGCACGTGGGGTGCAAAGGGCATTGGAGTTCTTCTGAAGAATGCTTCGGGGTGGGTGGGTATGAATGGAATTGGGGTTCTCCTGGGGATGGGGGCTACAGCCGCTGCCTTCAGAGCTGGGCGCCAGGCCAGCAGCTGCTTGCATTACCACCCTTACTTCTACACTGCTGCTGGCAGCTGCCTTCAGAGCTGAATGTCCGGAGAGTGGCAGCTGCTAGCCACAGAGCACAGCCCCACCCTCAATTTTCTGTCTAGCACACCTCAGCCTCCCATCAAAAAGAGGCTGGTGCCACCTCTGCTTTTGTCCTTAAATAAATGCACTCATTGATCACTGGTGAACTACTGTCATTGTCCTTAGAAAATAAAGCACAGGTCAACCTAACAAAGCAATCAAAAGTCCAATTACTCCCACTGAAAATGGAATCAAACTACTCCCACTGTGCACTAGGCAGTAGTTTGAAGTCATGTGAAACTTTCCTTTGGGTTCAACCTGTGTGAGTTTGCAAGCCAAAAGCAAAATCCAGTCAAGAACTGGCAAATTCCCTGTTTCGGAATGAAACCTTACACAATTAGAAAGGACTTTCATATGGGTTTCCACAGGAACCTAGAAATTGGGTCAGGTTCCCTTAACTAGATTATAAAAATTTAGCAAACCTATTAAGTTTTGGGGTCAGTGTTTCAATACTGGGCAAGGTTCATATTTTCCATTTTTATAACAAAAAGATTCTAACTATTCTATGGCTAATGAAGGGGTAGGAAAAGGCCAGCAGCTTTGATGAGACACTTCATGCTGAAGTTTCAAACACAGATACCAGAGTTGTACACAAAAATATGTACAGTAACTGTATATATAACAAAACACACTTGTGTTTCTAGAAAAGGGTTAATTGTATAAAATAACAGGCCTTCGCATGTACAATTATCACTCTGCATGCACAATTATGCTTCTGCATCAGCACCGGAATCCATTTTAGAGCATGATAATTTGTCTGTACAACACTCGTCACCTATGTTTTAAAATGTAACTCTTACTATTTGAAATGCAAATAAAGTCTGCAATGATTAAGCTAAAAGGCTTAATTCACATTCAGATAATTTCCAAAACTATTTCTCCACATACACAGATCACTGTGGTACACTGTGTTTAGCTGTTCAATGTGCTGTTCCTTGCTGCCCCGACAACGCATTCTTTCCTACAGACTAACACTGAAGTTTGACTTGTTTAAAAAAAAAAAAACAGCAAGTTCAGTCCATGTATGTTTTTGAGAGAGAATGTAAAACTACACTTTACCCACAACCTGACTTCATTCGAAACATTGGCAATGTGAGACTGATTGTTCCTGACCCACTCTGCTGTACATTTATCATTCTTCTACAAAGAGCTCAGTATTTTAAAATAGAAACGCAATGGCAAAGTATTGAATTGATACATGATAAAATGCATTTGATTAAGACTTAATAAAGTAGTCTGTATATTACCAGTGAATAATTCACAGTAAGATAAAGTTGGACATAAAGCAAATAGAGTGTCAAATCTAATTTCGATGTGCATTCTTCAGACATATTGCTTATGTTATTAATAATTTCTTTTAAAAAATGCATTTTGTGTTTCAGTAGCTTTTTCATTATTACAGCATATAATACAATAAGCCCTTTGGAAAAACATACCTAATTTAGCCATATAAATGGTATAAAAGCAATGCAATATTTATAGGAAACTAGTTAACTTAGTGCCTTTTTTCATACTTTGAAAAGCACGGTTTGACTTTAAAAGCAACAGTGCTTCAAAAATCCTTTTGCCCATTCAGGTTTTTTGGATTGGTTTTCTGTGAATCATCCAAAATGGTATTCTAAGCCATTACTGTTTTAATGCTTTTATGGATCTACTTCTCACACACACAGCTCTGAAAGAGTTCCCCATGATACTCCCCAGGCTGCTGTGTTTGGTGCTCACCTCAGTGTGCTCTTTAAGCCTCCTGAGTCTGAACAGAATGCAGGTATTTCCCCGACTAGTGATCTCTAGGGATATTCTCATGCTGCAGATTCTCTGTCTAGCCCCACCTTCCAAGAGTTGAGACCCCACAGTCCAACTCTTAAGTCCGAGGACTAGTGCTTACCACCAGGGCCGGCTTCAGGCACCAGCGGAGGAAGCACTTGCCTAGGGTGGCACATGCTAAGGGGCAGCATTCCATCCATTCTTGGGGCAGCACAATCCAGGCGGTTATTTTTCTTTGTTTTGCCAGTTCGAGGAGCTTTTTTTTTTGCTTGGGGTGGTAAAAATGGTATAGCTGGCCCTGCTTACCGCTCTGGCTCCCCCACAGCTTATGTATAACCTTGCCTAGAACTCCAACCATACGGATAATCTGAGTTTACACTAATTCTTTGGAGCACAAGATAGTGAAAGCAAACAGATACATCAACTGACATGGCACAGGATTCTAAACCACCATTACTCTTTACTTAGCAGCTCAAGAGATACATAGATCTAAACAAAATAATAAAGATGTCTATGTGCATTTCCATGCCTTTGTATCCTTACCATTCTGGAGCATTCTTTGGGAACAAGACAGAATCCTCTAAGGAGTCCAGGATCCTTTCTCCCCCCACCGCCCATCTGTACATGGCTTTTCACCCAGAACGCAGTCTCTCATTAGCCTCCCTCTCTCTCTAGAAATGGCTGCTTGAGACCCTCTCTTATATACCTACTGCATTCTGTGAGGTGATTCCCTGATCAGCCCCCTCAGGTAATTAAATTCCCTACTAGGCGATCTGTTGCTTAGTTACCAGCTCAGCTGGGTGGGACTGGTTCTTCTGGGCAGTAGTTGACTTTGCCAAAGATGCTTCTATCTGCATAGAAGACCATTAAGATTTAAAGAAACTTTGTTGTGCCATTACCCCTTGAAATTTCATTCCAACATGGAGGTAAAAGGACAAGAGAGAAGGCAAATAACCACCACATTCAAAATGGAGCCCACAGCATAATGCAGATGCTCAAAGACACTCCCCCCTCAGTGTCAAACAGAATTCGTAAGCTACACATAGACAGATTCTCCAAATCATCACAATCTCATTCATTTTCTTGAAATTAATTTTTGTAACATTCAACATGCAGCCTTTTCAAATTTACAAGCCATGAACAAACTGGCCCTTTAAATGGATTTTGGATGTTAAATTACAGACATGTCTATAGAAATTCCATGTGTCTCCTTGATGGACAAGATCCTGGCTTAAACTGAATCAAAAGACTAAAGCCAGAAAGTATCTTTCAAATAATTACTACTAAGCTATCAAATATTAAGATGTTTGCCAAGACAAATATTCACATGTAATGCAAACAGTACCTGGCATAAGGACAGTTTATATTAAGGTTTGAATTTTCAAAATGATTCAGTGAATTAGGGTATGTCTACATTGCAATAAAAAATCCTGTGTCAGCGAGTCTCAGAACACAGATAAAATGACTCAGGCTCATGGGGCTTGCACTATGAAACTAAGAATAGCAGTGTATATGTTTGGGCTCAGACTGGAGTCTAGATTCAAACCTGGCAAAGGGAATGGGTCTCAGAGCCCAGAAAGCAGCCCAAGCCTCAACATCTGCACTGCTACTTTTAGCCCATGTCAGCTGACCCAGGCTCTGAGACTTGCTGCCACAGGTCTTTTTTTTGCCACATAGACAAACCCTTAGACCTCTGAGGTAGAACTTTCCATGGGAGTTGGGTGCCTAATTCCAGTAAGCTCTTTGAAAATGCTGGCCTAAATTTTCTCTAGAACCATGGCAGAAACCTTACACCGAAGTATGAACATATCTGATTAACTCTGACTCTCGGAAGGACAAAGACAACTCCCCTTGTCTCTCTGAGACCACCCTCATGCTTGCAGAGCAAACATAAAAGCAACCTTAGAGGTATGGCTGTACAATAGCAGGAAGAGGAGAGACAGGCCACTTCTCCTACCCTCTGCAGGATTCAGAACTTTCCAGAGGCACCAGGACCGTGAGGTGCTCCCACTCCCTCAAACCACATGGTTTGGGGAACAAAAATATTCTAAGGAGGAGCCTGCCACCTGGGTCAAAGCAACTCCCAAGCTGGCAGAGCAGGCCCAGAACCAGACTCAGCAGGTTCTGCACCAGGAGACAATGGATACTGCTGAAAGTCCTCTAATTGCTTGCTTGCTGATTGCTTTCACTTTAGAGATTCTCTTCCCTGTTCTCACTGGCTGTTTATGACAGAGAGGGAGAGAGCAGACACTTCACCTCTGTTTCACTATACCCCATCACCCCACATACCATCGCTTCCCTCCTGCCTCTTCTCTCCTGTCCCTTCTCCCTTCTTTGTCTTTCTGTTCCACTCAACAAAACCTCACCAACACAAACACAAACAAAATAACTCGGACCTTCACTGTTCTATATCCCTTTACCTATGTCTGTTTTGTCTATTTAGCTTGTAAGTTTTCTGGGGCAGGGACTGTCTGTGTCTACTACTCTTTTGGTACAGTACCTAAGATAATGGGGTCCTGATTTTGTTTGGTTCCTAGGCACTAGCCTGATAAGCATAATAAATAATCTATCACTCCATGTTGGTCCATATCACCACATATCTGATCACTCCTCACTCCCCTGCTCACTCTCTGACAAATCATGTTGAAGTTTGATTGTTCTACTAACGGGACCCATCCCCATCACTACATAGTTTAAAAAGACCTATGTTCACCTTGAAGAAATAAAACAAGGTAAAGAACAATGATTTAAAACCCCTTGGGATCCCAAACAGCACTGCAAAGTAGACACTTCGGGAGACACTGGAAGGCCCATTTGTATTTTCATTGAATTTGACTGCCTGATTAATTGTTTAGTGTGCTATACGGGTCACATTGGACTAGCTTATTTCTTCTCTGTGTGACAGTACAAAAAGGTTAAGAGAGCTTGATCTGACAAAGGACACAACATAAGTGCAGGCAAAGCTGTGAAATTATGAAGGTATTTCCTTTAAAAACCTAACTTTAACAAGAAATCATATTTAATGTTGGGAAACTTTTGGGATAAGGGGAGCCTATACAGAAAGGATGGGCTCCACTTAAGCCAAAGTGGATCCAGACTGCTGGCACTTAACATTAAAAAGGTCGCAGAGCAGTTTTTAAACTAAGAAATGGAGGAAAGCCGATTGCTGCAGTGGAGCACGTGCATCAGATAGAGACTTCTCTTAGAGGAGAGTCTATTGATAGACATTCTCTAGGTTCTACTAGAGGAGGAGAGGATGGAAGAGGATAAAGTATGGGTCAGATCAGAAGAGAAATATTCACATAAAAAAGAATCTGACACATCAGAAAAGGGCAGACAAACAGTTTTTAAAATGCTTGTACACAAATGCTAGAAGTCTAAATAATAAGATAGATGAACTAGAGTGCCTTGTGCTAAAGGAGGATATAAGAGGCATCACAGAATCCTGGTGGACTGGGGGCAATCAATGGGACACAATCATTCCGGGGTACAAAATATATCGGAAGGGCAGAACAGGTCATGCAGGAGGATGGAAGGGGCGTGGCACTATATGTGAAAGAAAATGTAGAATCAAATGAAGTAAAAATCTTAAATGAATCCACATGTTCCATAGAATCTCTATGGATAGTAATTCCATGCTCTAATAAGAATATAACAGTAGGAATCTATTATCGGCCACCTGACCAGGACAGTGATAGTGACGATGAAATGCGAAGGGAGATTTGAGAGGCTATCAAAATAAAGAGCTCGATAATAGTGAGGGATTTCAATTATCCCCATATTGACTGGGTACATGTCACCTCAGGATGAAATGCAGAGACAAAACTTCTCAATACTTTAAATTACTGCTTCTTGCAGCAGCTGGTACAGGAACCCACAAGGGGAGAGGCAATTCTTGATTTAGTCCTGAGCAGAGCACAGGATCTGGTCCAAGAGGTAACTATAACAGGACTGCCTGGAAATAGTGACCATAATATAACAACATTTAACATTCCTGTGATGGGAAGAACACCTCAACAGCCCAATACTGTGGCATTTAATTTCAGAAAGGGGAACTATGCAAAAATGAAGAGATTAGTTAAACAGAAATTAAAAGATACAGTGACTAGAGTGAAATCCCTGCAAGCTCATGGACACTTTTCAAAGAAACCAACTTAAATGTATACCCCAAATTAAAAAAAAAAAAATCACAGTAAAAGAACTAAAAAAGAGCCACCGTGGCTTAACAACCATGTAAAAGAAGCAATGAGAGATAAAAAGGCATCTTTTTAAAAAGTGGAAGTCAAATCCTAGTGAAGTAAATAGAAAGGAGCATAAACACTGCAAAATTAAGTGTAAAAATGTAATAAGAAAGGCCAAAAAAAAGTTTGAAGAACAGCTAGCCAAAAACCCAAAAAGTAATAACAAAATGTTTTTTAAGTGCATCAGAAGCAGGAAGCCTGCTAAACAACCAGTGGGGCCCCTGGACGATCGAGATACAAAAGGAGCACTTAAAGACGATAAAGTCATTGCGGAGAAACTAAATGAATTCTTTGCTTCAGTCTTCATGGCTGAGGATGTTAGGAAGATTCCCAAACCTGAGCCATCTTTTGTAGGTGACAAATCTGAGGAACTGTCACAGACTGAAGTGTCACTAGAGAAGGTTTTGGGATTACTTGATAAACTTAATAGTAACAAGTCACTGGGACCAGATGGCATTCACCCAAGAGTTCTGAAAGAAGTCAAATGTGAAATTGTGGAACTATTAACTATAGTTTGTAACCTGTCCTTCAAATCCCCTTCTGCACCCAATGACTGGAAGATAACTAATGTAATGCCTATTCTTAAAGAGGCTCCAGAGGTGATCCGGCAATTACAGACGTAAGTCTCACGTCATACTGGGCAATAGTTAAAACATAGTAAAGAATAAATTGCCAGACACTAGAAGAACATAACTTTATAGGAAAGTCACACAGTTCTGAAGGGATCATGTCTTATTAATCTATTAGAGTTCTTTGAACGGGTCAACAAATGTAGACATGGGGATCCAATGGACATAATGTACTTAATTTCCAGAAAGCCTTTGACAAGGTCCCTCACCAAGCTCTACAAAATTAGTATCAGAGGGTAGCCGTGTTTAGCTGATCTGTAAAAGCAGCAGAGAATCTGTGGCACCTTAAGACTAACAGACATTTTGGATCATAGTTTCGTGGGTGGATACCCACTTCATCGATGTTTCAGGATTCTCTGCTGCTTTTAAAAAAATTAAGTTGTCATGGATAAGAAGGAGATCTTCTATAGATTGAGATGGTTAAAAGATAGGGAACAAGGTTAGGATAAATGGTAAATTTCGAGTGGGAGGAGATACAGTGGTTTCCCAGGGTCAGTCCTTAGGACCATCGTATTCAACTTATTATAATGATCTGAGAAAGGGTAAACAGTGAGGTGGCAAAGTTTGAGATGATACTAAACGGCTCAAGATAGTTAAGACCAAAACAGACTATGAAGGACTTCAAAAAGATCTCACAAAACTAAGTGATTGGGCAACAAAATGGTAAATGAAATTTAATGTGGATAAATGTAAAGTAATGCACATTGGAAAAAATAACCCCATCTTATACATACAATATGATGGGGGCTAATTTAGCTACAACTAATCAGAACAGAGATCTTGGAGTCATCATGGATAGTTCTCTGAAGATGTCCACGCAGTGTCCAGCGGCAGTCAAAAAAGCAAACAGGATGTTAGGAGTCTTTAAAAAAGGGATAGAGAATAAGACGGAGAATATCTTATTGCCTTTATATAAAACCATGGTAACAGATGTGGTCTCCTCATGTCAAAAAAGATATACTGGCATTAGAAAAAGTTCAGAAAACGGCAACTAAAATTATTAGTGGTTTGGAACGGGTCCCATATGAGGAGAGATTAACAGGGCTAGGACTTTCCATCTTGGAAAAGAGGAGACCAAGGGGGGATATAATGGAGGTATATAAAATCATGAGTGGTGTGGAGAAAGTGAATAAGGAAAAGTTATTTACTTGTTCCCATAATAGAAGAACTAGGGGTCACCAACTGAAATTAATGGGCAGCAAGTTTAAAACAAATAAAAGGAAGTTCTTCTTCACACAGCGAACCTGTGGAACTCCTTGCTTGAGGAGGTTGGGAAGTCTAGGACTATAACAGGGCTTAAAAGAGAGCTAGATAAATTCATGGTGGTTAAGTCCATTAATGGCTATTAGCCAGGACGGGTAAGGAATGGTGTCCCTAGCTTCTGTTTGTCAGAGGGTGGTGATGGACGGCAGGAGAAAGATCACTTGATCCTTACCTGTTAGGTTGACTCCCTCTGGGGCACCTGGCATTGGCCACTGTCGGTAGACAAGATACTGGGCTGGATGGACTTTTGGTCTGACCCAGTATTGCTGTTCTTATGTTCTTATACATAAGATCTATACTTACAACATACATAAGCTGCAATCATGATTAATGACACGAAGGAAGAATTTATGTCAATGCACATTTTCACAGAAGGGCACAATGCAATAGTATATTTCATTCACTATGCTGAAGGTGCAGTTCAACAATGTGCAACATTTGCTTAGAAATCTAAAAAATAAAGTCATACTGCTTATGACTGTCTAATCTTTATTGAGCCTATCATAAAACACACAAGAAACAACAGCCCTACTGATCACAGTGTTCAGTTTATAAATGGCGTAAGATGACTCCAGTTGTCAAATTGTAAAGCAACAATAAAAACATTAATATTTTAGAATTATTTATTCTGGATCAACTATAGGAAAGATTCATTAATGACTAGTTTGTCAAAGTTGTTGTATCAAACGGGTACTTCTGTCAAAATGAGTTATTGAGTCATATTCCAGGAAGCTCAATTCAAAGTGGATAGTGACTTTTTATTGTCTGTATTTAATGCACATTTGAAATCAGCAACATGAAAAATAAGCAAGAAGAAAAATGTCTCATATCAAAGCATTCCTGTTGCAGTTTAACAGATAATAAAATATGAACAAGTAAGATAAAGCTCAAAGAGCTGCCTAAAAAAATTACATATGATAATTAAAGTGGATCAAACTATTGTGAGTTGAACTTAGTGCATTTCTCTCCAAATATGAAAATAAATTTTATAATAAAATTGACCTAAAATGAAATCCTGTTAAGTTTTAAAGGTAATGTTGATCAATTACCCCACCCCATCCTCAATACCAACCCTGAAAGCAGGGCTGAATTTAGGGGCAAGCAACCCGAACAACCACCTGGGGTGCTGGGCTTGCAGATTTACAGATCCTAGCATGCAAATTTATCATCTTATATGACCAGGTTAAATCCTGCATGCTAATTATGCATCAAAGTCGTGAAATGGGCTACAAATGCAATAAAAAACAAGGTATTCAGAAGTTTAACAAATTTGGAGGGGTGGAAGGAGGGAAGGGACTGAAAACACTCCCGACTTGGGGTACCATTTGATCTAGTACCAGCCCTGCCTGAAAGAATCTGTGTAGTGTACTTGTACATAGCTCTCTTCAGGTAAGTAAATGTTAATTTCTAAAACTTAGTAAACTAGACTCTACAGAGAACTCTATTTGGATATAATGGGCCACATCCTGAAAACTGGCTGATTTCCACATCACCTACATTCTAGGGACAGCGTGCTGGGCTGGTACCCTGGAACAAATCACTTATGCAGGCTGCTAACATTCACAAATGTTGAAATTTCAGCCAGGGATCCCAACATCACAGGGAATACTACCCATGTCCTTTCTCCTCCAACTTTGTCCTCAATATTGCACAACATAATCATTCACAAATCATGAACCAGGCCCCAAATAATCCAGAGATTTGGCTTTAAAAGCCTTAGATTTAAAATATAACAAATGTGGGATTCTTTGTATTTGCCTTCTGATGTTTGAGACATTATGGTTCCCATTTTCAAGTTTTCTCTCAATCATGAGGGCTAGATTTTTTAAAATGAAAAGTTAGATTCTCATCTAATCAACTGACCCCAAGAAATGGGGCATGAAGAGAAACACCATTTACTGCAAGATTCACAATAAAATCGCAAGAATTAGCAACACTGTGCCCCACCTGCAGCAGAGTTGTGTCACGAAAGCCCTTCTCCACTGGAAGTTGTATGGCGAACTTCCACATGCAGTGCAGCGGCACCAGATTGGATGATCTGGCCAAACATATGTAAGGCACATTATATCAATATTTAGGAATAGTATTCAGTAAACATGGCAGGGCCTTTCTAATAAAATGATATAGAAATGTTTCAGGATATATTGTCCATAGTCATCCTTTCCCTTGTTAAGGCTTATTATGGGGACCTAAGGATTGTGCAACTGAAAGATCAGTGTTAAATAGGGGGGAAAAAGACGGGTGTTACTTAAAGCCTTCAGTAGTTGGCAGCCAACTTATCATATTTACAGTAATCCCTGCTAGCACTCACTTATCATACAGTAAGACTGTCAGTATTTCAATTATTAAGAATTATTTTCAAGGGTTTATAACTCATTTGTACAATCAGAGCTTATTTTAATATTGGCACAGGAGATCAGAAGCAAATGTGTTGAAAAAAAAATGGTTTGCTTCATAACAGTAAATTTGTTTTCCAACTTTTCAGATATAGTCTGTTTAATTCTTCATTAGAGGACAACAAGAAATGGAGGGTTACAAGATGAAGTTTGCATTATCTGTAACTAAGAACAGCTTTTCAATATTTTTGTTCTTTTACTTAAAAACTACAACATAATTCAAATCAACAAAATCTACAACATTTAAAACAATCGTCTTCTGTTAAAAAACAAAAAAAATTCAATATAGAGCACTTTCACAGAACTCAAAGAGCAGACAACAAATAATTGTTTGCTAAGAAATATTTACAGACTAAATTTGCATATATTCATGTGTCAATTGCCATGATTGTGTATGTAATCATGGTTACTGCAGCCCTAAAATTGCAGTATAGATGTTTGGGCTCAGAAACCTGGCAAGGGAACCCAAGCTCCAGCCCAAACGTGAATGTCTACATGGCTATTTTCAGCCTCACAGCACAAGCTCCAGGCGTTTGGACTGAGCACTGAGATTTACCGCTACTGCTCTTAATTTGCTGTGCAGACATACCCTAAACGACCAGTTAAGAAGCCTAGCAAGGTATTTGTGCGGTAAAATACCAAATTGCATGTCTGATTAAACAAATTGTTCACAAACATTTTTTCATGACAATTTGCCTGTAAACTTGTAACAAACCAATAAGCAAACATCATTAGCGATATTTTCTAAATAAAATAAAATAAATGAAAGGCAGCCTGGATACAAGGAAACTTTGCAGAACCAAAAGCTTCAAGATTAGAAGGTAGGCTTTTTGAGAAGTGGGTTCTTGTTTTTTTTTATAATCGGTTGTGGCTATTTGCACTGCCGTCCCCTCCAGCCCCAGAGACATAACCCAGGAGACTTTTTGTCCTAGTTTTATGCAAAAAAACATAAAATAAGTAACAGAAAGAGAACAAATTTTACATTTTAGACCAATTGTATAAGCAAAATCTTAATGCTTTATATACTCTCCATTCCCTTTTGAAAAACGAGTCCGGGAGCGAACTTGTGCCCACTGAAGTTAATGGAAAGTCTCCCACAAACTTCAGTGGGCACTGAATCAAGCCATTAATTGGCAAAAATGGGCATTTATGGATTGTAATTCACAATATTCTACACTCGTGCATATACACATGCAGAGCAAGGTAAAAGGTATGGGGGTTATGTGTGTGTGTGTATGCATATTCACCTTAGCTGCTCACTTAAGTTCATCTAAGTTTTGCTTCGTTATCTTTGCCTATCTTTCCATAAGCTATTAAACAGCGTATAATTTTCACCAACATTCTTTTCTCTCTTGTGCATTTATCAAGCAAATCATGTGACTGAACAGGGATAAATGAGAGTGAAGTGTAAAAATTTTTAAGAAAGGCTACTTAATGGACCATTGTTTCTAATTTTACAATCTTCTCAATGAAGCAGATTTCAGTACAATTTTGTTTTGTTTAAATTTCATACCGGCTTTAATCACTTAATAGCATGACTGTATGCACAATTGCTCTCCAGTAAGGCATCGTGTCATCAAGAGAGAAGTCCTTTGTTTCTTTCAAAACACTGTAAACATCATTAAAATGTCAACGGCTACAAAATATTTTATGAAGTAATCTACAGATGTTACAGATTTGATAATACCACAGCTAATTTCCTACCAAGTTACATTAAATTACAGTGATAATGCTTCTTATTTAGTTTGTCATGATACACCTTATTGCTTGATATAGCATTTCATAAAACATTTTATTTACATGTAATTCAAATTACGCAAAGCATTTATTTTACAAAATATTGGTAAATTTTGTTTTATTTTCCCTAAAAAAAATTAGTATTAAAAATATCTAATATATCATTGCCATGGGGGGAGGGGAGTTTTAGAAAACATTTTCCAAATAAGCAATGAGTTCTGTATTGCAATATCTGTACTTGTTATTTACCCATATTTAACTAGCTATACATTTGTTTCCATGTGCTCAGAGATTCGAAAGTGCACATTTTAAAATAAATGTAAATAAACAAATAAAATAAGCATCTAACATAGGACTGTAGGTGAAGAATATTTCATGCAGATGAAATAATAGTAAAACAAAGATCCTGTGTTCATCCAAATATCATTGCTATTAAATAGGGTGAAAAAGAAATACTAAGAATATAGATGACCAGCCCATTCAATATGAATATTTCCTTCTGTAGAAGTATCATAATCTGTACTCTGTATGTACTGTATTTTCTCGTTCATAAATCGAATATTTTTGGTAAAAAAGTTACACATTAAAGAGCGGGGGTCGGCTTATAAACAGGTCTACACCAAAATTTGATGATTTTAAATTCTATGGAATCATTGAATTCAATATCTAATACCCTGTCATTTTGTTTACCTGGAGCATTTGCAGGTATGGAGCTCCCTGTGGCTGTGGTTTGCCATTCCCAGCCAATGGGACCTGCGGGAAGTGGCACCACTCTCTGCAGCTCCCATTGGCTGGGAACGGCAAACCACGGCCACTGGGAGCTGAGGGGCTCCGTGCCTGTGAACGCTCCAGGTAAACAAAATGTCCAGGTCCACTAGCAGCTTACCCTAACGGGCCAGGAGCCAAAGTTTGCCAACCCCTGAAATATAGGGTAAGCTTATGAAAGGGTCAAACAGTTTTTGCTATTTTTATCTACCCATCTTGCGGGATTGGCTTATAAATGAACGGGCTAATGAATAAGTATATACGGTATATATTTTGCTATTAATGAGCTATGCTACATGTAAAGGCCCTCACCTCCACTTGCATCGTAAAAGGTGTTGATGAAAAATGTTAGTTCAACATATGCAAGATAAGGTAACATATGCAAGACCTAGACAAAATAAATACTTTGTACCACATTGTGTATTTTGTGTATTCTGCTCCAATGGCCAGTCATATTGACAGAATGAGACCTTGTTTAGCATATAACAACACCAAAAAACTTAGCACATTCTCTGACTCTCTTTCAACAACTGGATATCAGAGAAAAGAAGCAACCATCTCTGCATAAAAGACCCTAAAACTGCAGGATGGAGGCGGTACATAGTCTCATGAGGAAGCATTTTTCAGAAACTGGCAGGCAGAGCTGGCTGGAATGGAATTCGAGTTACTAGTATTCATTACAGTTCTTAATCTATAACATTAAGTGTAACAACAATAACAATTTCCAGATCATTTGCCTATATGTGTATGCTTTCAGCTATCCTTTTATTTTAAAGTGAAGTTTTCTCTATTTCTACAGAACTGCCAACACACACATACCCTTTACTTTGTTTAAACCAGCCAGAAAAGATCATCTGATTTATCTGGGGAAACAACTGGCTTGACACTAGGAGGGAAATCTGAGAGACACAGACAGGTTATGGTAATTCCGTCAGGGTATTAGGGTATAGAAAAGGAGGATACAGAAGTCAGCCACTGAAGCAACGCACAGAATTCAACAGTGAAAAGCATTCTCAGTCCTGCCAGGGAACAAACTTCCAGAGGAGATCACATGAATCCAGAGTCTGACTGTCTTTAGGATACATTGCAAAAATCTTTCTTCTTTGAAAAAGCCACTCCACAAGAAAAATGAAACTCAAACACTGAACCCCCTCCCCCTCCAACTTAAATCTCCAAATCCCTGCCAACCAACAAAAATGGAAATGAATAAAAATCTGATAAAACAAACAAACAAAAAACAGAAGGAGAAGAGGGGAACCCTAGTCAAAACAAGGTTTTTTTTTGCTTCTGAAAAAGGAGAAATGCCAGAGATCCCATGAAGTCTACCAGAGTCTTCATTATTTCACTGGTTTTATGTAGAAGGGGCTTAGGTACTGTGGCGATGGAATAGCAGGGGGAAGGCATGACGGAGACAGAGAGGGCCAAATAACCAAAGGGCTCTGAGACAGCTGTTCCATATATACCAAATATTTTATACATTTCTCAATGTCTGACCAGGTTTGGGGATTGGGTTTTTTTGATTGGTTGGTTGGCTGGTTATTTTTTTTTTTTTAGGTCTAAAGTCAAAACTTTCATAAAACAAAAAAAATGCTTAAAACCTCATCTGCTCTCAGTATATGTCTTCCAAAATCCTAGTTTCTCAGAAAAGATCAATCAGCTAGAATCCACATCCAATAAACAAGGAGACTGGGTCCCTTTGTCACATATACATTATATCACTCTTTCACTCTGCCAGTCTGCAATATCAATAGTTCTATAATCTCAATATCCTGCCTGCTCACAAGAATAAAACAGGTTGAGGTGACTCAAAATGCACAAACAGGCTCATTAATCAAAATCAGGCAAGTCTTTTGTCAAGCCAACCACATTTGTCAACATCCTTTTAAAAGTACATTTTGAAAGAGAGACGGGTTTGGTATCACCTGTTTTTAATTTTCCTCACAAGTTCCTTATGCAAACGCACAATTTAAAAATAAAATAAACCAGTTATCAAATACATTATTTTAAAATCTTAAATTCATTCTTATTTGTGTCTCTTTACTTTTCCTAGCTCTTTTGCTAGTGATCAAATATAGCTTTACTTAAATAACAGCTTGTTCCCCATAGGATACAAATTCTAATCTAGTTGATATCAATGAGCATTTTGCCAGTGATTTAAAGGATATGGTCCTAAAAGTGTCCTTCTTCTTTAATCCGGTAGTAAAGCCAGTGATGAATTTGTATCATCTCCATCATTTTCACAGCAAGAGACCAGGCTGTCAAATGCAGCCTTATGTTGTTAGCTGCAAGATCATACTGTTTGTGAGAAACAACAATATTTAGTCAAATATAAGACATTCAACAACAGTTGAGAAAATATCCCAGATACTTGAAATAAATCTTCCTGTATAAATGTTCTTTTTTCTAGTCTGTTCCAATCTGAAAGTTCCTTTTTCAAAGTGAGCCATCGCTTGACACGCTGACCTATTTTCACACAAGGGTAGCCCATTAATTATTCCAGCGTTTCTCACACTGGAGTTGCTGCTTGTGTAGGGAAAGCCCTTGGCGGGCCGGACCGGTTTGTTTACCTGTCACATCTGCAGGTCCAGCTGATCGCAGCTCCCACTGGCCGCGGTTCGCCACTGCAGGCCAATGGGAGCTGCTAGAAGCAGCGGCCAGTATCTCCCTCGGCCCACACCACTTCCAGCAACTCCCATTGGCCCAGAGCAGTGAACCACGGCCAGTGGGAGCTGCGATCGGCCGAACCTGCAGGTGGGGCAGGTAAACAAACCAGCCCGGCCTGCCAGGGGCTTTCCCTATACAAGCGGCGACTCCAGTTTGAAAAACATGGAATTATTCTCTACACTAACCAAATGATATTGTGACTCCAATAGCCTGTCAATGCCAACCAACAGGGGCCACCACACTGTAACTCATACAGGCCTAACATGCTCAACACATCTGTCAGAATATTTAGCCAAAACAGTGCCTCATAAGGTACCATATAAAAATGGCTGGTCACGGATATCATTGTGTAATGTAAGTATGGCTTGCGTATGTGTGTGCTAGAATTATGTTCTTAAAATACATTTTGGAGGCAGTGAATAAAACAAGCCTGCTCCAGTCAAAGTAACATGGATTTATTGGTCCACCTGGCTTTATTGCAGGCAGAGGACAATGGAAGTATATTTACATATCAGGTTAGCAAAGCAATCAAGCGAACAAGTGATGAAGAAAACAGCTGACCACACCAGAGGACATACTGAAGTTTGAACCCCCAGGATGTCTTCCTGGCTCTTGAGGCAAAGACAATGGACTTGGGGAATTATAAAGGCAGCAAAAAGACATTCTAGTTATCCATCACTCAGGGGACCAAAGAGACACCACCCTCTCATTCTGTGAATGTTGGATTCCCCTGCCGGAAGGGCTGGAGATGTTGGTAACTTGATATAAGTGAGAAAGTTGTTTAGGCAAAGACTGTAGCTTGCTGAAATTAAGTCTTAGACACTAGAAACAATGTTTTATATTTGTTTTGTTTGTAACCATACCTGTCTCTCTTTCTCCTGCTATCACCTAAATCTATGTTCTTTAGTAAAAGTAACAATGTTACTTTTACTATAACTCGTCTCAGTACTGTCACACTGAAGTAAAGGGTGAGTCCTCATTTAAACTAACAGGCTGGTATGTGTAATGTCTCTCTGGAGGCAGCAAACAATTTCTGTGAGTTCACTGAGCGGGACTAGAGTCTGCAGATAAACATCTCTGGGGAACTCAGCGTTCACAGATTGTTACCTGCAAGGCAAGGTTAAGACCGGCAGAGTCTCAAGGAGTCTGCCAGTGAGGTGAACAGACTGGTGTGGTAGGGAGCTGACACACAATATAAGCCCCAGCAAAGTTTACTCTTACTGAAGCACAGAGGTAACACAGTGGCTTTTAGTTCTGGGCATCTGAGGAGAGAGTCACAAATATCATGATGATTTCCAAACCAGAGCTGACTCTAGTATACCCCAACATAGGGATGCTGTGGAGAAAGCTCTTACTGATTTAGAAATAATGGGGATTTTTTTCATACTCAGCAGTTTCTAGAGATGACCTCTCCAGATCACTTAACCCATTTGTCTGCAGTGAAAGCCACGGCAATAACAACAAACCATGCATTTAATAATTACATAGACACTAATTATTATCCCCTTGAACTATTGCACAGGTAACGGTGTGCTGAATTTAGTAATGTTCCAGAATGAGGTTTAGGAAATGCATCAGGACCTTCAGCTTAACACATATGGATGTACCTGCAGTTAGATTTTTTCTTTTTTTTAATTCAGCATTACATTTTGCCAAGAAACATTTTGAGAAAAGAAAAACAAAACAGAACGCAGCAACTCTATGCTCTCAGGCCCAACTAACTAAATCAACCTGTAAACTTCAGAATATAAAACTGCTTTAAAATGCTATGGATGAACTTTGTTACAAGCTCTAACTAACTAAATATATATGGGTTTTTTTGTATCCAGAAGGTAGCCTATGAAGGCTGCAAGTAGGTGGCCTATGCTAAAGAAAGGTCAGCCCAGTGCACAAGACTCAAAAGAAAAGATAAAAAGCTTTGCACCAGAGAACCTCAAATACACCTGTTGTAGATTTCAGTGCAATTCTTTAAGCTGGGCTGTTTAGCCAGTGAGAGTCCATGATGATAACTAATAACAGCTAATAACTCTCTGGTCCAGAACCCTGGTGGTGAGAAGACTCGCTCTTCAAACTTACCCTGAAGCCAGGGAGGAATGTTTTCCTTTCTTTGTGAGGTCTGCTGCCCTGAGTCTGTTTGGATGCTGTGGGACAGGGTGGGAACACTAATTATAAATTTCCTGTCCAAAGATGTGTTTTATGAGAAAAGGGTTTGAGAGTCTTCATTGCCTGTGAGGTAATATGGAGATAACCCTACAAGCTCCTGCGCAACTGAAGTCAATCAGTGAAGTGAAGTTAACAAGAATCGACTCAGCTCTTTGCAGGATTGGATCCTAGATGAACTTTGGCAGTATCTAGGAAATGGCTAGAGATGGGCCAATTTTTTCATTTAAGTCTTTCTGAAAATGACATCATCCAAACACAAAACTACTTGTATGGAGCTTGAAAGATACATAAGTTTGGGCATTGAAACACAGACTTTAAGAAAGAGCTGCAAGAATATTAGCAGTGAAATCTGTCATCATTAGGTACAGGTAGTCGGTTTTTATTTATAGCACCATTTCATTGTTATTCTTCAAGAAGACAATATGATTTTAATCTCTATAAAATGCATTTGAGCACCATTTCATAGGTACAATAAGGCCAATCATACTAAAAGAAAATTCAGTACCCTGGGATCCATTCCAATCCTAAAAGTGTGTGTGGAGGAGTGTGAAGGGGAATTCATTACGCATCATACAACTCTCATTTTAAACAAAACTAAACAAAATATTTTAAGCCCAGGAAACAGTGTAGTTAAAAGTATACTATTTAAAGCAAATTGTCTCTTTTCCTACAGAAAACAGAAGCTTTCTCAAATTTGCTGTTTCACTTTACACTTAAAGATGATTTTTTTTCTTCAAGTCCAATACTTTATTACTATTTTCTTGAGAATGATTGGTTGCTTTAGTAAAATCAGATGTCTTCTTGATTCCCAACTCACTTTAAAGACATACAGTTGGACTAAATGCTTGGTTTCCTTTTCATCTTCCTCTCAGCTAAAGACATGTCAGCTTTATGTAGTCCATTATTGATGGAATACAGCACTTAACTTCTCTGTGGTTAGAAACTATTTTTGGCTGGATTCCATAAAATGAAAGGATAGGGAAAGGAAAAATAGGTTTTAGGAATTTACCTCCCAAATGACTTGCTGACAAACAATAGTACCGAAGTTGGAATCTTGATATCAAACAATAGTAGATTTAGATTGTGTTGAAATGTCCACCTTCCTTCAAATTGCTAAGTTTCCATCAACTGAAGACGAAAATTATGGTTTCTAAAAATATCTGTAATATTAAATGTTGTGATTCAGACTCTGATTCAGCAAGGTCCATATGCATGTACCTAGCATACTTACATAAGTAGTTATGCAGGTACTTAAGGTACCTAAGCATGTACCAGTAAAATATATAGATCCTGGGACTGACATGGATAGAACTACACTGGAGACATAAAATACACATGATTCATTAAACAGACTGAAAGTTGGCTGACAGGTCTAAAAATTTAATTGTAAAGTGGGAATCATCATCAAATGGATGTGTTTCTAGGGGGTGGTTCATGGATTGGTTCTTGACCTATTCAGTTTAGCACTTATTAATGATGTGGAAGACAACATAAAATCATCACTGATAAAGTATGCAGATGACAAAAATTGGGGGAGCAGTAAATAACGAAGAGGACAGGTGACTGATGCAGAGTGATGTGGATCCTTTGTTAACTGAGTGCAAGCAAACAATATGCATTTCAATGTGGCTAAATATATATATACACACAACACACACACACACACCCCTATACCTCTAGGAATAAAGCGTGTAGGCCATACTTACGGGATGGGGGACTTTATCCTGGGAAGCAGTGACTCTGAAGAAGATTTGGAGGTTGTGGTGGATAATCAGCTGAATGTGAGCTTCCAGTCCAATGCTGTGGCCAAAAGTAATGAAATCCTTGGATGCATAAACAGTGTTATGATCCCCGGCCTCAAATGTGGCTCTGCAGAGTTTATAGGAGCACCCATGCAGTAACCCTCCTTCTCACGGCCAGAGCAGCTGATTGGTCTGCTGTCCCTACTTAAGCCAGCAGCAGGAATAGGCAGCTGTCCAAACAACGGGGTCCTACTCTGTTCTATACTGTGTACCATGTGCTTTCTGCTTCTCTGGCTTGATTTCCTGGCACCTTGATCTGCCATGACTCCTGGCATCCTATTATTCATGGTTCTGACATATAGTTTGTCTCCTGATCCTGATCTTCCAGTATCCTGACCCAGACTGGCTCTGGCTCCTGACTCTGATCTCCAGTTTGTCTCCTGTTTCTCACCTCCTGGTACCCTGACCCAGCTGACTCCTGTCTTGTGACTGGCTCTGAGTACGGGGTCTGGCCACCCATTGGCCGACTTTAACAAACAGAGAAATCTCAAGTAGGAGTAGATAGGTTATTTTATATCTATATTTGACACTGGTATAACTGCTGCTCAAATACCACGTCCAGTTCTGGAAGGTTGTTGATAAGTTGGAGAGAATTCAGAGAGGAGTCTGATAATGATTAAAGAGATGGCAAGCATGCCTTATAGTGACAGACTCAAAGAGCTCGATCTATTTAGCTTAACACAGAGAGGGTTAAGGGATGACTTGATTACCTACATGGGGAACAAAACTTAGATAATGGGCAGTTTAGTCCAGAAACAAAGGAATAACGAGATCCAAGGGCTGGAAGTTGAACGTAGGCAAATTCAGACTGATTATAAGCTGCATGTTTCTAACGGGGAGGATAATTAACCATTGGGACAATTTACCAAGGTTCATGGTGGATTCGTCATTGCTGGCAGATTTACAAAATCACTGGGTGTTTTTTTCCCAAAAGATCTGTTCTAGCTCAAACACGAATTAACTCAGGGAAGTTCTGTGTAAGGCAGGAGGTCATATGAATCTATTAACTTTAACCACGTCAGTTGGCTTCAATGGGTCTACTCAGGTACTGAAATTAGGCATTTTCTGATGTGCCTTGATGAATTGGGGACGTAGTTATCAAATGCCAAAACCATTATTTATTCTTCTAACACAGTGCATCACACACAACCAAGAAGGTGGTCTTTTGAACATTTGTGCAGATTACCACCTCTGGGTTTCAAAAGAAAATCCTGGATTATGAAAACTAAACAAGATGAATAATGAAAGATGGAATACAACAATTGCTGCTCCTAATCTATCTTTTTATGTCTTTCATAACAAAAGGCTCTAAAATATTACAATAAACTGCTGATAAAAGTTATAAAATTATATATATTTTTATTAGGAATATAATGCAATCTTCTCTTTTGACCTGCTGCCAGAAATATGAAAGTAGCTATTGTACTTTAGTCACAGTATGGAAACTAAAAAAGTGGCTAGGTCATGCAGACATTTTTAAGAACTGGTCAAGTTGTGCTGAAACAGAAGAATTAAATTTTACTATTTCCAGGGCCTTTTCTTGTTCACATAACTGCTGACTAATGAGAAGGAATCTATTATTCATTGAACAGCTACTCTGAAACTACATACTAAATTAATGTATGTTGGGCATTCATATGCTGTTACCCTATTTCATATATCACGGCTTCACTTTTGGCTGTTAAAACGTCACCTTTATGTCTGGAGGATCACTCAGCTTTTATTCACAGCCTTCACAACTTAAAAATAATCAAGGCAACAACTCTTGAACAGCCATAATAATAATAAGTACAGCCAATGATGCATACCTAACTAGGCAAAGGACTATCATCTCATCTCACTTCGTGGGAAGTTATTCATGAACTGTAAATCTGTATGTCACAAGATGTGTACACACACACATACGCACAGACACACACTTCAGAACTGATCTCAGAAGCTATCTTGTTGCCTTATCTTTTAGAAGAAAAATCCACATGCCTTCATCTTCCAAAATGTGCCCCATTTACCACATAATAGTTATAGTTAGAATGAACAGTCACCTACAGCTGACAGAAACTGATTTTCTCAAACCATGTACAATAAATCCAATATATTTTTGCTGTAGCATTCGACATTTTCTTATCATACATATGCCAACCACAGAAAAATTAGAAATTCCATAGTCACACTCTAATAGCAATCCTCCCATTTAATTTTTCACACACTGATGCTTTGCCAGTTTAGGGAGCTTTGGGCAAAGCACAGCAGATGTACGGAAAGAAAATCCTCATTTATACTTGTTAAATATTTTCATCTTTTTTTTTTAATTCTCAGAAAAAAAATGTAGAATGCAATTACCTTGACAGTTTATGAACCATACATAAAGTAGAGTGCACACATGTTGAGCCGACAGAAAAAGGAAACAATATATGCAAAAATTAATCAGAAAAAATTGTATCCTAAGGTCCTGATTCATGAAAGCATTCATACTAAAGCAGAACATCCAAGTACCTACTTAGCTTCAAGCAAGTGCTTACAATTTAGGCAAGTGCTTCCGGGCTTTCCTGCATAGGGGCCAACATTACTAGTAATTCTATTTCCACACAAGGTTTTCTGAAGACGCCATTCAGCATACTTCACAGATCCTTTTCCACAAACATATCAGATGAAACAGACCTGATGAGCTAAAATGACACCTCACATTTGGGTTACAAAGAGCAACAGTGAACAATTTATTAGTCTAAGCACCATGCTCACATGTGTTCTCTTGTTGACATAGAGAAATACAGCCTCCTACCAGCAGTTACAAACACACTTGGTTTTTTATGGTTTTGGGATTTCAAATATTTAAATTTAAACCATTTTCTGTTTTCTTCTCTACATTAATAAATGTACGAAAACCAAATTTTTAGAGCTCAATATTTGCATACCAGATGTGCTGAAGATTCATATGTCCTTCGATGCTTCAACCACCATTCCAGAGATCATGCGTCCATGCTGATGACGGATTCTGCTCGATAACGGTCCAAAGCATTTTTAGGGCTGTCAATTAATCACAGTTAACTCACACAATTAACTCAAAAAAATTAATCATGATTAAAACAATTAATTGCAATTAATCACAGTTTTAATCACACTGTTAAACACTAGAATACCAATTGAAATTTACGACATATTTTTGGATGTTTTTCTACATTTTCAAATATATTGATTTTAATTACAACACAGAAATACAAAGTCTACTGTGCTCACTTTATAGTATTGTTTTTATTACAAATATTTGCACTGTAAAAATGATAAACCAAAGAAATAGTATTTTTCAGTTCACCTCATACAAATACTGTAGTGCAATCTCTTGATTGTGAAAGTGCAATTTAGAAATGTAGATTTTTTTTTGTTACATAACTGCCTCAAAAACAAAACAATGCAAAACTTGGATGCTCATTAAAAAATGTGTTAATTAAATTTGTGACTGAACTCTTTGGGGGAGAACTGTACATCTCTGGCTCTGTTTTACCCGCATTCTGCCATATATTTCATGTTATAGTAGTCTCAGATGATGACTCAGGACATGCTCATTTTAAGAACAGATTTGACAAAATGCAAAGAAGGTACTAATGTGAGATTTTTAAAGACAGCTACAGCACTCAACCCAAGGTTTAAAAATCTGAAGTGCCTTCCAAAATCTGAGAAAGATGAGGTATGGAGCATGCTTTCAGAAGTCTTAAAAGAGCATCACTCCGATGTGGAAACTACAGAACCCGAACCACCAAAAAAGAAAATCAACCCTCTGCTTGTGGCATCTGACTCAGATGATGAAAATGAACATGTGTCGGTCCTCAATGTTTTGGGTTGTTATCAAGCAGAACCCATCATGAGCATGGATGCTGGAATGGTGGTTGAAGCATGAAGGGACATATGAATTTTTAGCATATCTGGCATGTAAATATCTTGCAACACCAGCTACAACACTTCTCACTTTCAGAAGACACTGTAAATAAGAAGCAGACAGCATTATCTCCTGCAAATGTAAACAAACATATTTGTCTAAGTGATTGGCTGAACAAGAAATAGGACTGAGAGGACTTGTAGACTCAAGTTTTACATTGTTTTATTTTTGAATGCAGGTTTTTTTGTACATAATTCTGCTTTTGTAAGTTCAATTTTCATGATAAAGATATTTCACTACAGTACTTGTATTAGATGAATTGAAAAATATTATTTCTTTTGTTTTTTACAGTGAAAGTATTTGTAATAAAAATGAATATGAAGTTAGGACTGTATACTTTGTATTCTGCGTTATAATTGAAATCAATATATTTAAAAATGTAGAAAACATCCAAAAATATTTCAATTATATTGTATTCTATTATTGTTTAACAGTGTGATTAATAGCAATTAATTTTTTAAATTGCTTGACAGCCCTACAATATATTTGAAAATGTAGAAAAACATCCAAAATACTTAATACATTTCTATTGGTACTTTATTGTTTAACAGTGTGATTAAAACTGCGATTAATCACAATACATTTTTTAATCGCAATTAATTTTTAGTTAATCGTGTAAGTTAACTGTGATTAACTGACAGCCCTACACGGAATTAAACTATTAGATTACAGAGCAGGATCAAAAATTGAGGCAGCCGTCTTTGTTGTGGGCATATGGATGAGGAAGTATGAGGATGGCAGCCATTCACAGCAATGATATACATATTAGGGTATAGAGGTGAGAAATAAATATCATTCAAACCCTTGTATCCTAAATGACAGAGGGTCATTATTGGTGAATTAGAGTACGAGGGTTTTAAAATTTTGTAGTTGAAAAATAATTTTACTATTATAATGCAAATCAGGCCTCTGAGATGCAGGGAAATGGAAAACAACAACAGTTACATGTCAGTAACTGTACCACTTTCCCACATTCAGACTGGCAAAAACAATTCCATTTCTGTATACTATTGAATAAACATGAACTCTTGGATGAAAAAAAAAACCTAATATATTACACCTTTAAAAAACCCTCAAGTTCTGTGTGTCTGAAGAATACAACATTAAGTACTGGTAAGTTTTCAGTGTAACAGTTTAACAAATTGTTGAATCAGTTATTTTGTTTGTAATTCTGAATACTTTTTCCTGTCTCTGGGGAAATTAATTTACTACAACACACTCAAGTTTGTGCTGTCTCTGAGCTTTCCGACTCTGTCTTGCACTTATTTTTTTTATTTATCTTCATGTAATGTAGTTGGCTAGTCAGAATACAACCTTGTGACTGTACTTCCATGTAATCCTAGGGTGGCTGCTGTAAAAACTTATTAGGTTTGTATTTCATTGATTACCCCAACAATGTGGATTTAGGTTTGAGGGGGAGTTTGTTGGGGGTTTTTTTGTGTCTACTTTGTCTAGTAAAAAAAGAATACTAGAATCTTAAAAATTTGAACATTAGCTACTTAACAATTTGTTTTAAATCTATGTTTGTTAATCTAACAGAATTGTCACTAACTTCTTTTTAATTTATATTTCTATTTCAAAATTTTCAATAATTTGATATCGCAAACATAATCTGTTTTGATGAGAAAAAATCCATTTTGCTAATCAGAATATAATTATTATTAACTATTTATATTCTACTAGCACCTAAAAAACAGAGTTGTGGTCTCACTGTGCTTAGTTTATACATTATACATAGAATAGAAGATAATCCCTGCTCAGAGGCTTTATAACCTAAAAAACCGGACAAACAGATACAGATTAATACAATATAATATAATAGCAATACTGTGTGGCATTCAGAGTATAATTTAAAAAAATATCCAAATGACAACTGAAACCTGCACAGTGAAGACAATTCCAGTATTTTATAAACTGACATCTATAAACTAAGGCCCCAATCCTGAAAGCTGTTCTAAGCCAGGTGGATTCCTGAGTGGGGCTTTGTGGAGGCACAGCGATCTGCCAGTATGGAGTATCTTACAGGGGACTAAGCATGATTTCCTTCTGCATATTCAAAATTTAAATTACAATAGTCCAAAGAATATTTCACTTTAACACAGACCAGACATACTACAAAGCCACTGAAATAAAACAAAAAGATATTGGAAACTGGCAGAGCAGCTGCAGAAGCAGCTTAAGCAAGCACTGCTTGCACAGAGGGAGTGTAAAATGGGACCTCAGATGGGGCACCCCTCCACCATAGCATCCACCAGGCCCAGAATTGTGTGGAGGAAACCACCACGCACCTCAGAGGACACTAGCATATGGAGTGTGTCTCCTCCTCCACATCCTGTGGCCTTTGGGAAAGAAACTGCAGGGAGAAGCCAGCCAGACTGAAGGAGGCAGAAACAGCTGCACAAGCAGTTTAAACCAAACTGAGGGATACTGATAACATGTTAAACAATTTTGAATGGACTTTGCCCTGTGCTAGATTGGCTGTTTGCTTCAATCTCTCCAGTCAGTCTTTTTCCCCCAGCCTCACTCCACATCTGCCCCCTTCCTTCCTCCCTTTCTCATCAGTCCTCTTTCTTTTTGCTAACCCCCTCCTATCTAAACCACCCCAATAACAAAAAAAACAAACCAACAACAAAAGCTCACATAGCATGACAATTGCCATCATCCCATTAATCGCTCAGGTTGTTCGTTATATCCCTTTTCCTTACCCTTTGTCTGTCTTGTTTACTTAGGTGGTAAGCTCTTCAGGGCATGGACTGTCTGTTACTCTGTGTATGAATGTACCTAAATCAATGCGGCTCTGATCTTGGCTGGTTCTTGGTACTACTGTAATAAATACAATTAATTAAAATGAATTGAAAAGTTGAAAGGAATGTGATCACCACAGAAAAAAGGCAGCATTAACCAAGTAACCACACAGCGCAGGTTTTCCCTACACTTTAGATTGCCAAATGTTGACCTATTTTTAAAATGACAATGACTGTATTTATATATATTAGCAAACCCAATGATGCACAAATCTTTGTTTGGTTAATATTTCAAGTATCTCATGAGGGCCAACACTTTGTCCTTATTTTGTTAGCGCTGATGGTGTTTAAGCAGTCTGGAAGCTAACTCATGTTGAGCCTCACAATAACAGGAGGATTCCCTCTGCATATTTGAAATACCTTTTAAAATTATTTAACTTACAACTGGGAAACAGGAAGATCATCTTATGGCAGTGCCTAGCATTTTGAACATATACTTGGCAATGTAAGAAGTTAAAATGTTAGTAAATACAGGTTTATATTGTACATTTACTAGGGGGAAATATAGTATATTATTATTTATTAAGTTTCAATGTGTCTACAGGTAAATGTCATTAAGTAGTAACACTGACTACCCTACTACAGGATAATGAGAAAATGTTCACAGAAGAAGATAGAAACATAATGAACAAGGCGCATATTGAATTTGGATAGATAGCTAAAAAAAATGTGGAATAAATGTGGAGTAAAATTAATAGGCTTTTGTCCAAAGATATAATATCTTCATAATAGTGAAATACAGTCTGGATTCCAACTAAGGTATAGCTGTTTCCTAGTTTTACGTTACAAAGCACAAATATAACCATTCTTTCTTGCACCTGCAATAGTTAGCTATTGTTGCTCATAAAACAAGCAGTACTGAAAGCTCTTTAATAATGCATGCTTTTTGAAAACCAGATGATCTTTACAGATAAGCCAAAGCTCCAGAGAGGTTGATAAGGAAGGCCATGCTTAGACAGTATTGCAGGCAGGGACTGGGAGGACCAAGCAGGAGCTCCTGGCTGGGTGCTGGGACTGGGTAGTTGAACACCCTGAGTCTAGGGTAAAGAAGGTGCTGGGGCCATGGGAAAGTCACCCAGGGAGAAATAGCAGCATTGGGAGAAATTAAATTCTCACAGCAAGAGGCTGCTATCTATAGGGTCTCAGGGTCGGGACTTGGAGTAGTGAGTAGGCGCAGGTCCCCTCCCCACTAGAGAATTGGCATTGGACTGAGATACTACACTCTGGAAGTAGGAAACACAGATGGTGATGCAGCTGGAGTGCTGAGTCATGAAGAGGGCACTGCAGTTCCTGAGACTGCCAGAGGGGCTGCAGGCAGAGACACAGTGATGGTGTGTGAGCTGTGGACAGAGGGTGTTGGCCTCAAGCTAATCCCCAGAGTGACAAGGAAGAGGCACCAATAGGGTAGTGAGAGATGTGCTCCATGACAATGACCACTAATAAACTTGATTGTTTAATGCTGGTAGACAGAGCACCTGGCTTCAGTGTGAGTTTGCGAGGGAAATAAATCTAATAGCATTGTAAGTGGGTTATTTCGCTACCCATGAGAGGCTAATATGTTGCAGAGCCGGGTTTTAAAGTATAATCCCCTCAGGCAAGGTGATGCAGTCCGGCCATCTCTACACAACTGAAATTACAGAATAGCGAAGTGTTTTGTACAGTAACTTCAGCACCTTGAAGTACTAATCTTACTTTTTTTGCTACTCAGAATTTTTCAAATTAGTAGTAATTAAAGGTTTGGTGTCCCTTTCTTTCATGAGTTTGAGCTTCAGTGATTTTTCCAAAGTAATATCATAATAAAATGCACTTGATGTCACAGGATCATCTTCCCTCTCTCCTGATCTCCCTCTGGCTCAGCTCAGGGTCAGAAAAGTGGTTCTCCAAACTTGATCTCATTGACTCACAGACTGACGCCAGAAGAGACCATCATGATCATCTAGTCTGGTCGCCTGCACATTGCAGACCACAGAACCTCACCCACCCACTTCTGTAATAGACCCCTTTTCTGGTGGTTTAGCCAATTTGCTTGGCTTCTCCTCATTCTTAACCTCCTCCTGTATAGCTTAAAAACACCTAAACATTTCTGGATATGCCCACACAGTCCCAATGTCCTGAATTACATTTGCCTTCCCACTATACAGTGCTCCCCAAAGTGTAAGAAATGGGAAGTGATAATAAAGAAAGGCCAAAAAATGTCAAGAAAAGGAACAAGGTAGAGTGTACAGCTTCTGTCTACTTTCCCAAACAAGCCACACCATGAAGAGTAGGAGTTTGATCCCCAACACGAACCATCACTCTTTGCCCAAAGAGTAATGATGCACACTCTCTCACAAATGGCAAAAATAAAGTACAGTAATATAGTCACGATGGCAAGTGAGACAACTTTTTCTTTTAAGCTTTCATTTAAAGCTTCAAATGCCAGTAATGCACTCTACTTATACAATAATGTATATATTTATCATGGGCTATCATTTATTGTCAAACTAATTTCCCCTAATTAAATCCAATACACATTCCTTTAGTTATAATGGACAGAGACTTGGTTTTTGACTGACTCATTGTATCTATTGGTATTACTACTTCTGTAAAAGAGGATGGGAAAGTGGGTAGGTTTAGAAATAACGTGGAAGGAACATCTTCATTTTCAGTACTGAATGTTGCCCAAAAGTTGCATAAATCTCTCCTTCCAGTCTGACAAGCTTTCTACATTTTTAATTATGCTTCCCAGTAGCTATTATGGAACGGACAAGAAACTTGAAACGTACTGTAAGTGAGCACACTTATGTTTTAATGAAAAATGTTATTTCAGTAGTTTGCAAAAGCAAACTTTCTTCAAAGGTTGTGCCTCGATTTTAGAATAAATTAAAAGGAAAATACAGACAAATTCTGTCTTCACTTAAAGCCCGAGAAGATCCAAGAGAACGACAAAGCAGAATTTAGCCCAGAGCATGAACATATAATTGATATGCAAACTTCATAATAGTTCATTTGTTTTAAAGAATATTGAAACGTGCTCTGTATCACCTCTTCATATAGTGCACAACTGTATTGCTTTTGCTCCATTTTCCTTGAAGGAAGCAGATTCCCCCTAAGGATCTGTTCATTATAAGCAGCTAAAGTATTAGCTATTTACAATTTCCATCTACCTTGCAGATAATTTTTAAACTTACAATGAGATGTCATATTAGACAAAATACAATTTTTACAAATAAACAGAGTATATGAAATGTCTCCTCTGAAATAAATTCCATGCATTTCTAATTTAATTATGAATGCTTTTTCTATTACCACTAAATATTGAAGATACCATATCTGTATATACTGGTATATTTAAGATAATCCTCTACCACAACCCATTTAATTCTAAAAAAGTCTGTGCTTGCAACTTTGCAGCTCACTTCCATTACATCAGATTATGATGGCAAAATAACAGAAATGTTTGCATGAGAAGGCGTAATGCCGTATGATTGAATATGACCATTTATATAATTGATATGACCACTATTGCAAAATATGTCAAATAAGGTGTCAATGGAAAAGTTATGATTTGCTAAGTATGATTATCCTGTTGATATGCATGTACCATCTTTGTATCTGAACTCAGAGCTGACATGTATGGGGGAGGTGGGTATGTGGAGTCATGTGCCCCAGCAAATTTTTCCATATGCTGTGGCTGGGACCCTTCCTTGCACAGCAGCTGCTAGTGCGAGCAAGCTGGGAGCTGTGGCCATGGGGAGAGGCAGCAGCAAACATCTGGAAGCAGCAGGCAGGGGCTGCTGAGGTTAAAAGGAGAGGTACTGGGTGTGTGTGATTCAAGTTGTTGGGGAGGGGGAGGCAAACTTTCAAATTATGACTCCCTCTACCCCCCACACTATCAGCAGGCACCTGTTGTCTCTGTCTGAAGTTATGAATATTGGCTAGGTTCTGGTATCTTACACGTGTTGTATTCCCAAGTAACACGCTCAGACAGAATTTACATTAGGGCCTGACAGCTATGTGTTGATGGCCCCTTAAGGACACTCTGCTCACAATGGGCCATAAAAGAAATTCATCCTGCTGAGATATCTCTTCCTGTGGATGCCCAGAGTTCAAGGGGCCAATGGCCACCCCATGTGGTTCAGTAAAGTACATGAGGACATGTGATATGCTCCTGTGACCCTGGACTCCATTTGGGCCAGTAACTTTCCACAAACAGAGGCTGTGGGCTTTCTTTGGGACAGTAAAATTCCATGCACATAGCAGAAGATATAAAAGGACCCCTGAGATGTCTCCATTTTTTCTTCAATTCCTGTTTCATTTCTCTGGACTGTATTTCTAACACGGAAGCTCTAACCAGGGGTGGCTCTAGGCATTTTGCCGCCCCAAGCACGGCAGGCAGGCTGCCTTCGGTGGCATGCCTGCGGAGGGTCCGCTGGTCCCGCGGCTTTGGCAGACCTCCCGCACCCCCTCATGGCGACCGGCAGAGCGCCCCCAGTGGCTTGCCGCCCCAAGCATGTGCTTGGCGTGCTGGTGCCTGGAGCTGCCCCTGGCTCTAACAAGGACTAATGACCTCCAACCTTTTTAGGTGATTTCGGAGAGACTTTTGCAAGCTAGCAGTTTATTCCAGCACTGCAGTGATCCTGATCTATGAACATTGAAAAATTACTTGCACGTATATGATCCATTAATCATTTATAACTCTTTCCTTCTTTGCTTTTATTCGTAAATCCTCAATTTTTAGTTATTAAAGGACTGGCATCAGCAATGACACAAGTCCTCTGGAATTGTGGTTGAAGCATGAAGGGACATATGAATCTTTAGCACATCTGGCATGTAAATATCTTGTGACTCCAGATACAACAGTGACATGTGAATGCCTGTTTTCACATTCAGGTGACACTATAAGAAGTGGGCAGCATTAGCTCCCGTAAATGTAAACAAACTTGTTTATCTGAGTGACTGACTGAACAAGAAGTAGAACTGAGTGGATTTGTAGCTCTAAAGTTTTACACTGTTTTATTTTTGAATGCAGGTTTTTTTGTACATAATTCTACATTTGTAAGATCAACTTTCATGATAAAGAGATTCCATTACAGTATCTGTATTAAGTTAACTGAAAAATACTATTTCTTTTGTTTTTTACAGCATAAATATTTGTAATAAAAATAATATAAAGTGAGCACTGTACACTTTGTAGTCTGCGTTTTAATTGAAATCAATATATTTAAAAATGTAGAAAACATCCACAAATATTTAAATAAACGGTATTCTCCTATTGTTTAACAGCGCGATTAATCACAATTACTTTTTTCAATTGTTTGAAAGCCCTAATTTAGACCGGAAGCTTTTTAGGGCCAGGACCATCTCTTACTCTCTGTATACAGTATCTAAACCAATAAGTCAGCCAGGGCTGCTCAAAAGTTATAAAAATTGATAATAAAATAACAACAGCTCCTAGCTCTCTGCTTTCTACAAGACAGCCTCAGTTTCAAAGAGAGAGAAAATTAAATCTTATTTATAATACTGATTATCAAATCATGTATATATAATATCTATGCTGTGTGTACCATGATATTAAAAACTACCCTACAAAACAGGGTTGTTTAAAAAAAAAAAAAGGATTAAATACAATATATTTCCCCTCTAAATCCTCCTCTCCAGTTTTTCAGCCAGCAACATTATTAGACAGCAGTTGTGAAGAGATATTTAAGTCTAAGGCCTGAACATCTTAATTGTAAAGAGTGTTAAAAGTTAAAGAGTCACAGTCACTTAGGGGCTTTTAAAGTCAAGTAGGGTCAAACATAACAGAGAGGTCCCTGCCACCACTCAATAATGGAGACCTCTACAAAAGGGTTGTTTTAAATTCCTTTATTGCACTTTGTGCTGTAAGAGAGCTTTCCAGCTATTAATGGAAACTGCTGAGGATTAGAACGGTAACTTGTGCCCTCCCCCCGCCCCCATATGAAGGACATTTCTGAACTGATCAAATAGCTTATGTAAGTGCAGAATGCACTGTACAGTATACAAATGGGGCCTTGAAGCCAACAATAAAATTCATAAATATTGTCCATCCTCTGTGGATTCGAAATTAGTGAACAAGGCCACCACATTCATTGATTCGTAGACTATAAGGACAGAAGGAACCATTTTGATAATCTGGTCTGACTACCTGCATAAACAGAGGTCATAGAGGATGTTACAGGAATGAAAGGCATCACAGCAAACATAAATGGGATTGTAGAGGAAGAAACAATGGACTATGCAAGAAAGCAAAGAACTATGCAACAGAAAATGGGCTAAATGTGAAAAGGGAAGAATTAGCTATTTTTCAAATAAATAAGAGGAGAGAATAGAGAAAGTTAAAAGATAAGTGAGAAAAAATGAAAATAATAGATTAAAAATTAAAAACGTATCAGAGAATACAAGAAAAGGGATAAAGAAACTAAAAATATGAATAAGCAAAACAAGATTCAACAAAATGTTTAGGTGAGGCAACTTACTAATGCTCTTTTATAGTATATACATAGAAGTAGAAAAACTATTTAGAAGGCACTCAAAATCCACACAAGTCATTCTTAAGAGATTTTAGCTATATCTGAATCAGGAATAGAAAATAGCTTCCTTCCAATATTAGATCCAACCTGAAACCAAAATTATTAGGGGAAGAGTTGTATTAGATTTCCTAGTTTTGCACAAATACAGACAGATACCATCTTCCTTTCCAAATGCAAACGGATGGACATCATACCAAATGGACTAAAGGTAAAAAATCCACTGCTATCTACATACTACACAGACCACAGTGAGAGATTATGCCATACTCTATCAAAGAAACTGAGGAACCACCTGATCAGCATCCTATACAGCAAACAGGAAAACATCAAAAAA
>NC_133771.1:205067495-205197829 GCF_003597395.2 Chelonoidis abingdonii
CGTCTGACGAAGTGGGTATTCACCCACGAAAGCTCACGCTCCAAAACGTCTGTTAGTCTATAAGGTGCCACAGGATTCTCTGCTGCTTTTACAGATCCAGACTAACACAGCTACCCCTCTGATACTAGTTTTGGAGACATCTCTAACTAACATGCATCTCTTTCAAAGACAGGAATGTAAATAAACAACGTGAGTCAGTTAATAAGGTGTGAAACATTCACTCATCAAGTCTTCTGTACAACTCTGAAAGTAAATTTTTAACTCTAATATTTAATGAAGTAATGAGAAGACTGATATCGTGTATTGGCCATATGGTGAGTAAGAGTGGCCAATTTTTCCTTCTTTTTTCATTTCTATCCCTTTTCTTCTGTACACTAAGCAACTAACTCTGGTTTTCCTCTTAGCACTTCTTACAAGGGATTTGCAATATTAAATTATATTTATTTTTAATTTGTAAACCACTTCTAACTTTTTTGCATAGGTGTAATGGCAAATAACACATGTACTCTATTCTACAGCTAACTTAAAGTAAATAGATATACAAGAAAAGTTTGTGATGTCTTGTTTTGCCATCAGAGAAACAACACCTGCCTTCTTTTGAGAAACATGTTTCTCCATAATGCCAAATACCCAAAGTGGAATTAACTATGGAAAAAAGACATCTTTGATTATTCAGTACAGTGAATAATCACAATGTTTCATAGACTGAAATACATTTATGAAAACTGAGTATACTGTAATATCTCAAGTGTTCCCAAACTTGCCTCATGGCTTGTTCAGGGAAGGCCCCTGGCGGGCCGCGAGACACTTCGTTTATCTGAGCATCCACAGACATGGTCGCTCCCAGTGGCCGCAGTTTGCCATTCCCGGCCAATGGGAGCTGCAGGAAGCAGTGGCCCGGCCCACACCGCTTCCCGCAGCTCCCACTGGCTGGGAACAGTGAACGACAGCCACTGGGAGCTGCGAGAGGCTGTACCTGCAGATGCTCAGGTAAACAAAGTGACTTGCAGCCCACCAGGTCTTTATCCTGAACAAGCCGCGAGCCAAGCTTGGGAACCCCTGTACTATATGTTCAGGGAAAAACGCTTTGGGATAAATTCATCCCTTGTCTGTTTAAAGCAATGGCGTTACAGATGAATCTAGCTCTTTATGGATTCAGTGAATTCTTCAGTGGATTTTCAAAGCAGTCTTAGGTCTTTGTTCATTTAGTATAGTTTGTGTTAAATGACTATTTCTAAAAACCTATAATAGCGTGCTTACCTGTCAACAAGCCCAAAGTTTCTTTAAGCACATAATTCAGTTTACAAAGCTGATGTACACTAATATAGAGTTACACTCTATTTGCTGCAACTTGTATAGGCACAGAAATACCATATCTGATAAGGAGCTAATCTTGGCCAGCCCTCTGAATTTTCAGAAAAAAAGGTATATGTCAATAATATCTCTATCTTCTAAGATTATGTAAAATACAGTGAACAACAGACCTGTTCATTTACCAGTTGGTAAACAGTATCACATTATTGCACAGAAAAACAGCTGGCTAATACTAAACCCAGCCAAGGATGATCTGATGCTGCTCAGCAGGGAAAGCCTCTTCTAAGAACTACTTGGAGCATGTCTTCTTTTTCTATAAAAAGCATCCCATCTCCACAACCCTGTTTGTCAAACTGATGGAAAGCTTTGAAGTCCTTCTTGATTCATAATTAAACTCAGTTGATCAACCAACATCATATTCTAAAACAAAGCTTATTCAGCCTGCCACTTGATAGGAAACTCTGTCACTTTCTCTCGGACAAGGATTTAGTCATAAGGATTTTTGTTCATCAAGTCCAGATTCTACAGTAACACACTGTACACCAGGAACTGAATGTGAAAGCAATGCAGACGCTCTAACTCATGCAGAATTAAGTCACCCACTTCCTGAACGGACAATTTACAAGTCACCTAAAACAAATCCTTATACTCCAAATCTACCACCGATGCTGGTTCTATTTTCAGAGCCAAAAGATCAAGGCCCATCTACATCAGTAACTGTCTCATATCTCCATTTATAATATGCCTACACAGCTGCACTCCTCTGGGATTATGAAAAACTCGAGATGGAGCATATGAGAACCAGAAAAAAAAAGCATCTTTGTCTGAGGGAATTCTGTTGTGAAATGAACTTCCAGAGTCTAACCGCCTTCAGAGTACACTGTAAAGCCTTCCTCATTGAGAAAGTATTTTCAGCATAACCAGCAGCATGAAAATGCTGATGATTTTTATATAATAATTTTGCCAAGCTCAGCCTCTGTTACCTAGGGAGCAGAGAACTCTATGCATTTTCTCAGAGATCTCAACAGGAACTTTTAATTTATCTGAGATATGCTTAAATACCACAGTGGTGCATGCTATGGAAAAACCCAACACGAAAGAGATAAAACAGTACCAGCACATTTACTTAGGCTATGTCTACACAACGCAGCTTTTAGTGACACGGCTGTGCCACTACAGCCGTCCTGCTAAAAGTAGAGTGACCAGATGTCCCAATTTTATAGGGACAGTCTCGCTTTTTGGGTCTTTTTCTTCTTTAGGCTCCTAGGACCTCTCACCCTCTGTCCCAATTTTTCACATTTGCTGTCTGGTCACCCTAGCTAAAAGGCCAGGGCCACCCAGAGGATTCAGGGGGCTGGGGTCTTCCCCTGCTGCCGAATTGCTGCCAAAGACCTGGAGAGGAAGAAGCTCTGGGGGCCTGGGCCCTGCAAGAGTTTTCCGGGGTTCCCAGAGCGAGTGAAGGACCCTGCTCCAGGGGCCCCGAAAAACTCTTGTGGGGGCCCCGCGGGACCCATGGCCTGGGGCAAATTGCCCCACTTGCCCCTCCTTTCCCCCTCCCGGGCAGCCCTGTAAAAGTCATGCAGTGTAGCCGCTGTCTGCAGGCAGGAGAGAGCTCTCCTGCTCACAAAAAATTTCTACCCCAAAGGAGCGGGTCAGCTTTTCACACCAGCACTTGTTGTTGACATAACTTTTGTATTTCGTGTGGGATTTTTTTAACACCTCTGAACAACAAAAGCTTTGTCCTTCATGTGCCACTGTAGACAAAGACGTAATATGCCTCACTTAAAAATTATGTGACTATTGCAGCTCAGTTCCGTGATAGTACAATTGCTAAATAATAAACCACATAAGTTCTTTCATACAGAACATGAAATACATGATTTGAGTACTCTATGCCTTTTTACTTCTCAAATTTTCCTCTGAAATCTGTTTGACTTCTTTCCCAGCAAAATACAATAATATTAATTCACCACTCAGTGCTCAAACTGTATCATTTATTTAGAGGAATCAACATTTTCACATGTTTGATGAAGGGCCAGGTTCATCAATCTCCAGGATATCTTCCTGTACATTCTCTGCCTCATTCTGCTTCTTCACTACCCAACAAGGTAACAAGCTTTCTCAAAGATAAAACGGTGCTCTTTTCTCGCCCTATTATTTACTAATAAAGATTTCATTTTAAAGGGCCATTTACACCCATCAGCTGTTGGAGTGTTAACATACGAGTCCAAATTCCTAACAACCACAGAAAATGACACTATTTACAGACTTTGAAACTACTATCACTGTAGGAAGTTTTCTCCTACAGATATACAGGGGTTTGTGTGGGTAACTTCTAGTAGTTCTGACGCAGAACATCATAAATCCTACACATATTGTGCACAGCTTTATATCCACCACTCTGCTAGTCTAAAATTCTAGAATGCATTGGCTATTTTGAAGCCAAAACTATTAAATAGCTGTAAAATATTTTGATAAGGCTGTATATGTTTGATATTGCAATTAAAAGTGTTGAACACTTGAATTATTTAACAAGTTTCACACAGTTTAATATAAATGCTTATTCCTTCTACAATTTGTACCGGTAGCATGTCATTCCCTATGAACTAGATTATTTCCATCCCTCCCTCAGCCAGGGAGGGGCGTGAAGATGAGTAGAAACTGCTCAGACTGTTGTCTGGCTGAGAGGAAAAGGAGGGAGAAAAAAATTGAACTGCTCCCCCCAATACTATTCCCTGTAAAACCAATGGGATTCCACATGGATGTAAAGATTTGTGCAGATTGAACTGTTTGGAGAATTAAGCCCTCAATTAGACTCACACAAAGTTCCCCTGTCTGTCTGAGCCAGCAGCCCTGATAGGATAGTGACTGTATAATCTATTTCTACTGAATATATTACTGTGAATACGCAGGTGCCATTATTAGCACTAGGGTGTGAGTCTACATCCTAGTTTGAGGCTTTGGCTACACTCACACTTTACAGCGCTGCAAGTTTCGTGCTCAGAGGTGTGAAAAAACACCCCCCTGAGCGCTGCAAGATGCAGCGCTGTAAAGCGTCAGTGTAATCAGTGGCTCCCAGCGCTGCATGCTACACCCGTAAAGGATGCAGCGCTTTGAAATTCGAAGTCGTAGCCATACCCTGAGATTTGATGTAAAGGCCAGAGTTGTAAGCACCAATAAATAAATCAAACCAAATTCCTTGGTGATGTTACAGAAAAATGGACATCTTTTAAAATAAACTTTATTTTATTTTAGAGAGGAGACACTTGGATTCTAATCTCAATTAGTCGCAAAACAAATTGTGCTTATTATTAACGTTGGAGCAGACTTTATACCTGTACAAAGCTGTTTCATGGTTACTTTTAGTTACCAGTTCACATTACTCTGCAATACATAAGCAGTCAGGAGCAAACAGACCCTGCCACAGCAACAGATGGAAAACCTACACACATATCTCTATCGCTATGATGATCAATACCCTGCACAATGCATCTTTCAAGATCCATGGGTCCTACACATGCCTATCACAACATGTGCGCTCATCTAGTGCACTATGTGGGTGAAATGAGATAATCAAGGTGCTCCTAAAAGAACTCACACAGAAAAATGATAAAAGACAAAGACACCCTATCACCCATGGGCGACCCCTTTTCACAAAATGATTCTCCATATCTGACCTCTCAGTCCTCTTTCTCAAAGGAAACCTGCACAACACCTTCAAAAGACAAGCCTGGGAGCTTAAAATCCTAACTTTGCTACACACTAAAAACAATGGACTCAGTAAAGACACTGGATTTATGGCTCATTACAGCCATCTGTAACAGACTAACTCTTCTTTCCCCTATGACTGCAGAGGTGTTAACTGCCCACTTCACCTTGAATGGTCTCTTGCAACACGTTAACTCCTTATGCTCAACCATCTGTTGCACCTTGTATTCAGCTCTGACAGGGAGTCGCTTTCCCGGAGCTGAAGATGAGCTCTGCATCCATTTGAAATCTTGTCTCTTTCTTCAACAGAAATTGGCTCAAAAAAAGATATTGCCTCACTCGCCGTCTCTCTCTAATATCTGGGAGCCAACACAGCTACAGTAACACTGCAAATGACTGATTTGTGAGTGAGCAGTGAAAGAATGGATTATAGTGTAAATGACACTAGCCCAGTAAATTGTTATGTCTTCCAGAATAACATAAATCCCTCATCAATTCAAGCAGCAGGTGACATTTTGTAGTACAGAATAAAAAGGAGCATGTGGCAAGCATAACATCACAGGAATTATAGCAATGCCAAGACTTAAGGTTGTCTCAAAAGTCAGAAGTTTTCTAACATCAAATAGTGGTGTTAAAGTAAGAGATGCCGAAGACTTCAGGTGTATGGATACAGCCGGCTTTCTTTAACTCCTATCCCTTTGAAAGCAAGAAGCTCAAGAGCTGCTGATTTAGCATTAATGCATTTTATATTATAACACAGAATATCAGGCTGGAAGAGACCTCAGGAGGTAATCTAGTCCAACCCCCTGCTCAAAGCCACACCAGTCCCCAGACAGATTTTTATCCCACTTCCCTAAATGGCCACCTCAAAGATTGAACTGACAACCCTGGGTTTAGCAGGCCAATGCTCAAACCACTGAGCCATTCCACTGCAACACAGCTGTCTTTTAATTCAGACAGTGCATGCAGGTTGGGTTATAGGAGCAAGGAAAGTAATGGCAATTGAAATATTTATATATCAGGGAGTGAAGACCTCAAGGAGATGTATTCCCTACTTGTGGGGGGTGGGGCAGGGGGTTGGGTACTTTAGTGGGGTAACCAGGTTGAAGGGGGGAACCCAGTGCGTGGGTCAAGGGCATGGTTGGGGTGATGTGCTGAAGCAGGGCTGCTGGGGTCCAGCTGATATATGTGTGTGTGTGTGTGTGCATGTGTGGAGTGGGGGGCACTGGGTGGCTATGTATGTGTATTTCAGGACTTGGTATGTATAGCTGCTTAAATGACTACTAACCTTTCTTTTACTGTTCAAAAGCTAGGAAATTCAATGGCAATGAAATGTCTTCATACCCACGGTGACCAGATGTCCTGATTTTATAGGGACAGTCTCGATTTTTGGGTCTTTTTCTTATATAGGTTCCTATTACTTCCCACTCCCATCCTGATTTTTCACATTTGCTGTCTGGTCACCCTATTCATACCACACACACACACTTGTACGAAAGCAAGCCCAACTACTGCCTCCACCATTTAGTGTAGGTACACCAAACACACAGACAGCACCTGGAGGATATGCAAATAATTTCCTAGACTACTAACAGCTCCAGGGCAGGAGAGGGAAGGTCGCAAACCCCCTCCACTCCCGCCTTTTGTCCTTTAATAGTGTTTAGTGGAGTGCTGAATGAATGGGTTGTAAATGGAAGTGAAGAGCTTCTACATTTCAGCAACTGTGATGTTGGCAGAGTAAAAGTTAATGGGGCATGTGTATATAAACCCCTCACAAGCCAGGAGGGGCTTAACGAATGGTTATGAACTAAGGAGGCCCCACCCCTATGCCCCTGCCAACATGCTCGTGCTGGAGACGGTGTTTAAAAGCCAGGCAGGCAGCTCAATCTGGGGCTGGCAAACCAGGGAGGAGGATGTATCCTTGGAGTTCCAGGGAGGTCCAGAGCTGAGCCCACAGCAAGTCAGTGAGCAGGGGAGCCACAGAACCCAACGTCTGGAAGCCCAGAAGGCAGTGTTCACCACAGACAGGCAGCAGCCGGATGGGAACCACACTGGAGTAGGAAGAGGCCTAGGGAAGCTGACTGGAGACTGACACCATATGGAGACAGGTGAGCAGCTGAACCTGTCTCACAGGGTGGTGGGTCGGAACCCAGTGGAATACGGTCGGCCCGGGTTCTCCTAGCCCCCATGCACTACTAGGAGGGATTGTTGCCCTTTGTACGGAAGTCACCAGGCGAGGCTGCCACTGCATGGAACTGTGACCACTGGATGGGGCTGTCGCCACCTCAAATTGTGGCCACTGGGCAGGAGTCCCCTTCACCACCATCCCCAATCACAGGGCATATTGAGGCACTGCTAAAAGAAGACAAAATCTGTTTTTTTTGCTGGTTTTCATAAGTATGAGTTGTCCCCAACTCAAAGTTCTGCAAGGGATGACATACTACTAAGCAACTTTAACTCAATATCATATAAAGTCAGAAGTTCCAACTCACTGGAATTCTACACAGCATATTTGAAAATTCCCTGGAACTGTTATACACAGGCATACAGCATTGCAAATGAAAGACTATGCTGACTGAAATGCAGCTCACTTGTGCAAACTTATTTGCTTAGCATAGTCTCTCTTTTTTAGTTCTACTTGCAGCGATTCATTGCAAATTAAACATGACAATGTTCAAATGCTTGAGATGGCTGTAGCAAATTTAAACTGAGGAAGCACTTTTGATAAAGGAAAGATAGAAATGGACCTGAACCAACACACTGCATCCGAACACTCCCAAATTTGGAAGTGTTTGAAATCTGGATCCATATTTCACATCCTGAGCCTAATGCTAGTTAAAAGTGTTATGAGTTTGTGGTTTTGTGTGTAAATCCCAGAGCCAGAAGGCTTAAATGGAAAAAAAAAAACTGTTTCTATTATAGGAAAAAGGAAAAGCTATTAGAAACTTAATTTACATAACAATTTTGCCACAGTGCAGTTCTGAGCAGTGTTATGTTATACTGTTTGAGGTTTTAGACATAGTTTGTTTTGAAAGTAATATTAAATAGTGCATATGAATGTATTTATGAAATAGGAGAGGAATTATGAAAGATATAGCCTGAGAAAGTGGGTTACCCTGTGATAATAGATAGTGGATTCAGATTGGGTAGTAGATTAAGATTAAAAGAGAGACCTGGGGACTCTGTCTCAAAGCATCTGGTACTAGGGTTGCTGCCACACACCCCTGGCTTGATGTAACAACAAACACCCAATACATGGTTTCCATCATCAGCACCCCCTCTATAAAAATTGTTCCCAGCATCCCTGTTCTGGACTTCAACAGGCAATTAACAACCACAACTCTGGAATTCAAATATTGTTTAGTTTTGGTAATTTCACTTTATTATGTAAACAGATGTTTTTTTTTGTTTCCCCAGAGCAAAAGCATGTGTGGTTTCATATTTCCAAGGAAACATGAGCACTGTTTACAAATGGGCAAGCAACAGCTGTAAAGGTAAGTAAGGAATTTAAATGTTAAGTCCCTAATATCTGGGAATGGATAAGGTTTTTGGCGGGGGCTCATGCCAATCTTTTGATTTAAACGGAAACCCTAGACAGCTTTGGAACCTGGCCCCTACAGGTGTTAGTGAAACCTGGCACAAGTGTTACATGGGAATGCCGCAATCTGATGCAAACTTGCAGGCCCCCCACTCTTATTATGAAGATTTACTGATATAACTGCACAGCTCTTATACTATGACTTGTTATACTACTGTTATCTTATATTCACAGTTACATGCTAATGTATCTGTTGCTCCTCCTACTTCCCAACATATGGTTAAGCGTTTTGCACAAAAAGTATCATGCTAACAGTTCCTTCCCAAATAAGTAACTTGTTTGCAAAGAAAAGGACTGTGTCTTTTGAACACGGCTTAATTTAGGCCAGATTGCATCTTTAAGCCACTGGCCACATGTTGCAGTAGCTGAAAGATGCAATTTAGCCCAAATTATATTATGTGAGGGAAGGAGTGTGTTCCAGTGGGAGCCCTGGAGAAATTCTGGCTGACATTCCATCTCAGGGGAGAAACAGCATTGCCAAATAGAGCCCTGCTGCCTCCCCTAGGGTTGCCAAGATGCAACACTACTGCATTGTCTGTGCTCCCCACCCTGTGTCTGGCCCTAATGCACCTCTGACACTTTGTGTTTAAATCTATCATACAAAGCCTATTTCAACCAAATTTAACACTGTTCACCACAAGAGTCTTGTCTGCAAAGTAATAGACCTCAGAGGGGTCAATGGAAAACTGTAAACATCATACAGTAACTTGGTTCTTCAATTTTTTATGCTCCTTTGCAATTGTTCCAGGACCTGAAATACACGTTGTTTAAATGTGTACTGCAGTCAGTCCTGAGCAATGCCTTCCCGCAGCCACGGAGCTGATATCTCTGGAAGTCCAGCAGATGCTGTAAAATACACATCAGATGAGCATTTTCATTCTGTTTTTCAGGTCCACTTTTTTATTGATCTTTCTCTGACATCTTGAAAATGCTAGAGAGCTATTCAGCAATTCTGCAGTGATTTTATAAAACTCTCTATAGTCAACTCCGTCATGAATATCCCCTTCTTTTATGAAACCACAGCAAGCCCCTTCTCCATCTATTAAAAAATGGAAGACAGAGATATTGAAACAAAATAAAAAACAACCCCCTAAAATGTGTCCTATCTTCTCTGTGAGCTGTCACACAGACCGCCTCTACATTTGTGTCTTGCGTAACCCTGTGCATATTGTTGGCACATAACTAAAATAATAATTATTAACAATAATAAAAACAGATGACTGCAATTAACAAACCACCACAATACCTCTCTACCATGTGGCCTTGGTGAAAATCTGCAATGAGGAAACAGCCAGAGACTCCAGCTGCTAGGAACTGCTACAGAAGCAGCCCAAAGCTGGGACTGCTGTATTAGGGTTGAGAGGATAAAATGGGGTAAGTACACAGCCAAGGCTACCTCTCCCCCTAGCCCAGACCTGCACAGCTGAGACTATGTTCACTCTCTCCCAAGGAAACTAGGATGCAAGCTGGTGCCTCCCCTCCACACCACTTTGTGGACTTAGTGAAAACTGCAGAAGAACCAGTGAGAGAGAGGAGAAGCAGCCACAGCAGAGACCTCTAGACTTTCAGAGAACTCTCTACAGTTTGGTTGGACTTCCTGTACCCTGTGATGATAGGCTTTTTGTTCCAACCCTCTCTCTTCCCCCTGCCTCATTATCTCCACACCTCATCTTCACTACACAATCTGGCCCTTCTACCCTTTTTATTCCCACCCTGTCTGCCTCACCCCCTCCTTTCAGTGTCCCTCTCCCATCTCTTTTCCATTTAGCTTATCCCCTTCTGAACTAACCTTCCACCCCACCCCTCCTCAAAAAAATGTGAAACTAACAATACATTTGCTGCCATCACATATTTCACTCTGCTTATGTGTTATGTCCTACCCCTTCCCCCAATCTATATCTGACTTGGCTACTGAGACCATATGCTTGTGGAGCAGGGACCAAGCTGTGTTCGTACATTGCATAGCACAATGAGGGTCCATTCTTGGTTGGTTCTAGACTCAGACACTACTACTATAATAAACGACTGATAGTTTTTAAAAATCATGACCAACTCTACTGTAGTTTCACCACAGACATTACTCAAAAATATTCACATGATTGGTGTAAACCTCTGCTTACCTGTATTCCTTTCAACATGACTGAAAATCACATTTATCGCATTAAATGCAATAAGCAGATTTAAACCAGGATAAAATAAGAAGCTAGTTTTGTAGGGGATTTGAAACAGATTTATATCTAGGCATAGCTATATAACACGCATACAGTGGGTCACTTTCAGAGGTGATATCGGGCATATGCGTGTCACCTGATTGTCAGGTGTATAAACTGCTTTAATTTGCAATCTGAGATGGCAGGATGGTAGAAGGGGAAGTAACCCAACAGAAGGGTGCAGATAAGGATTATCTTACATTTTCTTACATCACCTACTGGTTGCTTTTCCTGTTATAATTCTGTCCTTCCCTCCTTCAGCCTGAAAACTACACTACCTTGCATGCTCACCAATTTAAACTACATCTGAATTTGGCCTAGTATATCTGTCTGTTCTTCTTAATGTTTCATAAAATTCCCCTTTGTTATCGTATAAATGAATGTCTGTATTATTGGTGTGGGCAGTGCTAGACGCTAAGGGCTCAATTTTGAGCAAGCTTCCCTCTCTGCACTGGGGAGGAAGAGAGCGTAAGGAATGCCCTGGCTCCCCTGCACTGGCCATCTGCATTCCAGGTCACATTGTGAGGCGGAGAGCACAGGGGAGCTTCTCTTTCTCTCCCACATGCAAGGATGGAGCCTTAGTTCTGCTACCTAGCACAGCTAAGCTGGCATGGAGGGAGAAGTGAGCAGCATCAGGAAAAGGGTTGGTGCAGTTTATTTCTACCATGGAGGAAGGGAGAAGCAATGAATAAACTGCATGACTCTCAAGGTTACATTTCAGTTGCTGCCCTGGTGTAACTACTTACATGCCCCATACTCACGGCAGATTGTAAAAGTATAATCTATCCCTATATAAATTACAGTAAATTCCCAAGTTCTATGATGTTTGATTAAGTGTACTATATTAATAAAAAAATGACTGAACACTTCCAATGTATGAAATACACACACACACGCACACACACAAACAAGGTATATGACACACTTTAGGTTCCAAACCCATTCATGTTACTTGTGTAAACCCAGTCATAAGAGCAAGGAAAGCAGGATTTTACCCTAGTAGAAACAGTTAATGTTTATGAGTTAACAGTTTCTGTAAGAAAACTGACAAAGAGATGGTAGCAATCTCCTACAAAATCCTTTGCCAACACAAATGAAAAAAGTCACCAAAGCAGATAACATCTGGATGTAAGCAATCTGAACGTATTTAAAATCTCAGTGTAAACAAGTTCATTGATAGCAGAGGGACAGTCAAACATTCCACTAGCTTTGGATAATTGAAACCATCTACTTAAAAAAAATACCTTCAATTATCAGATGTGGGGGGAAGAAATTGACAGATTTTGGCAACATGCCATTAAAATTTCAGTTTCATACTTATAAACAAAGATCATTGCAAATAGAATTTTTATTTGCACAAGACTGAAATTGGTCAGCGACACAGCACTCAAATGCCTTAGCGCTTTAAAAAAGCTAGGCTACCCAATACATTTTATTTGACATATTTGCGTTAGACAGAGATATACTTTCTGTTAATTCTATAATGGGATTATTATTCTCAATGATACAAGTATGAGAAACATTGTAACTGAATCACAAAGAGATTTTTTAATCCACTCATACCACCCCGCCATGACAGATGCTCGGAGAATGATAATGATGCATCAGGAGAATTTAGTTTAAAACAAATTACATTTTAAGACTGTGCAGGATCAGTGAAAACGTATCACATTACACCAGTCTAATTATATATTGCAAAAGTCACCCGCAGTCAACCCCAATGTCAATGTACTGCATTAGTATATTATTACTGATAATAAAGTTTTGGCAGTAATCTGAAACACCTGAAAAAAAGCACCTTCAAAGCAACTGAATTCAGGGTAGCATTAACAAAGTACTTCTTTTTTTCCAACACTAAGACAAAAAAATAGTATAGCTTAACACAGTTCTGGGAGAAACTTAGCAACAGAAATGATTCTAACCATACCCAAATCCAGGGGCGGCTCCAGGCCCCAGCACACCAAGTGCGTGCTTGGGGCGGCAAGCCGTGGGGGGTGCTCTGCCGGTGCCGCGAGGGTGGCAGGCAGGCTGCCTCCGGCGGTTTGCCTGCGGACGATCCGCTGGTCCCGCGGCTTCGGTGGACCTCCCGCAGGCCCGTTGATCCTGTGGCTTCATGCCTGCGGGAGCTCCGCCGAAGTCGCGGGACCAGCGCATCATCTGCAGGCATACCGCCGGAGGCAGCGTGCCTGCCGCGTTTGGGGCGGCAAAATCCCTAGAGCCGCCCCTGCCTAAATCAATCTTTTTAGTAGTATCTAAATAATTTTAACCAGCAAAACTGTTTGCAGCCTACACAGCTGATCAAACCCAGAGGCTGAGCAGCAATAACAAGGGGAGAAAGTTCTAGGGATTATCAGGAGAAACAAGTGCATTAAGTTCCACAGTAAAATATATCAATTAAAAAGAAAACAGTATTAGGCCTTTCCCTGAAAATCCAAATGGCAAGTACCTAGTGTATAATGTTTCCAATGCTTTATTAGCTGGCTCACAATGTGAAAAAAAACCTTTATATTAGTTGTCTTTAAAAATAGGTTAAGGTTCTCATCTCCACAGAAAATGACAATGACTGCACCACAGCTAAAAGGGGGCAGAATTTGTCTGGACTTACCCAAACAAGGGCAGCTCTGCTTTGTGGGGGGCGGGGGGAAGGAAGAAAGTCAGAAACTGCTGCAAAAGGTGCTTCGTGGTCAGCTTTGCAGCAATGACTCCCTCCCCTCCCTCCTCCCAGAAATGTGCATAAAGGTGAGGCAAATCTCTATGTGCAAGCAGTGAGGAAGCCAGCATGATTCCTGGGAAGCACAATCAGAGTTGCTTAAGCAGCATGGCTCCAGGGGCATGGAGAAGGGTGAGCTCGGGAAAACAGGGGACTGTTTCCCCCGGCCCCGGAGGCAGGGCAGGGCAAGGCAAGGCAAGGCAGAATATGCAAGTGGCACACATCAGGGGTGGGTTGGCAAGGAAAGCTCAGCGTCTCCTGGGGGGTGGGGGTGTCAGCGTCTGAAACAATCAACGTGCATCACGGGAGAGGACAGAGTAAGGGAGGATTTGGCAGTTTCAGTGCCAGCCATGCTGCTGGTGCGTGTATGGGATTGCAGTTCTTTCAGGCAGAGTGTGTAGGTACAACGCATGGGGGGTGGGTTAACAAGGAAAGCTCTGTGTCTCTGGCTTCAGGCACTCAGCATCCTAATCAACCCGCATGGAAGACAAGGCAAGGAAAATGTAACTGTTTCATGCACCAGCCGTGCTGCAAGTGCAGGTATCAGATTGAAAGCCTTTGGTAGGCAGGCTGCAAGCTGCACTCAGGGAAGGGGAACTGGCAAGGCCCCTAGTCAGAGTCTCAAATAATCCACGTGCGTGTGTGGGTGTGGGGAGGGGGCTGGGATTAACTGTTTTGTGTGCCAACCGTGCTTCTTTCTGGCTGGGTGCTGCTTGCTGCTCAGGTGCTGATACCTTTGCTGGAAAGGCGACAGGTACAGGCTACAGCGCAGGGCATGGACTGGAAGGGAACCCAAGACAGACAGTATTGCAGCAGGGGCAAGAGGACTCACAAATACGTGGACTGCTCCTGCGCAGGGTGGTGTGTTTAAGAACCCAGGGCAGCCTCATGGACTAAGGGAGGCAAATGATCAAAGGAAAGCGTCCTGCATTCAGGTGGGCAGGCTGTGTGCATTAATGGGATAGTCAGCTAAGCTGGGCAGCGAACAGTCAGTGACCTTGTTTCTGAGGTTTTCTCCACAGCGTTACAACGCTTCAGGGGGCACAAGGTGACCTAGATCCAGGATATTTTTCTCCATCTAACCCAAGAGATGGTGGTAATGCTGATCCCAGGGGCGAGTGTAATCTAAACCACACAGAGGTTGGGGGAATGGGTGGCAGAGGTGATATCCAGCCTGGCAAAGGGTGGCAGTTGCAGGTGCCACAGCCAGATGTAGGGACCCGTGCTCAACCAGTCACTCAGTGCGTTCACCTAAGGGGAACAGGAGTCAGCCAACTGGGGTATTAAATGCTCTGGGCCCAAGCCTGGGCAGACCCACCTTGGGGTGGCACTTTCAGTGGGGGGCACTGATGGTATTACACAGCTGCTGCAAGCTAATTTGCATGTACTACAGCAGCTTCAGGCAGCTGGATGTGAGGGGTCTGCACAGGGTGACAGGATAGTCCTAGCATGGGCTCAAGTTTGGGCAGCAGGACAGGGAAGGGCACATGGGAACTCATTGGCCATCAGGGCATGTAACTGCATGGGACAGAGTGCAACTCCCAGGGGGCCTATGAGGAAGCAGGACTCTGTGGAACTCCCTCCTTCCAGTCCTCAGTATGGTTATGCTGGGGTAGCTTACCCAATGGGAGTTCACCTACTCAGTGCAACTAAATATAAAATCCTCACAGGCAAATTCATGGATACATTATCCCTATGGCACAGGAAGGTGTTCACAAACAGTAAACATGGATAAGGCAAGCAAAAAAGTGAACTGCCCAGGAGGCCAAGGGTGCCTAGAACATGGGAAAAATTGGGAGGCTGCCCTCGTTGTGTATGGGTAGGCCTGTACCATAACATCCACAGGCTGCAGCCCTGCTTTATATGGGCTAATTTATACAGGTTAATTATACGGACATAATTAGGCGGACACACAACATGTATGGGAGCATGTCATAAGCAGTTTCCGTTAAGAGCAACAACACAAACTGGAATAAGGTGGCATTATACACTGGTTGAAGGACATAACACCAAGGGAGCCAGGGGTTTGTTCATATCGTAACAAGCTCGAAAGGGGCCCTGGGCACGTAATAGTATTTGCTAGGCATTTAATAATGGTGATTGTTTTTGCAATCCCTGTAAATACAGGAATCTTTGCAAAACATCTACCACCGGCAATTTTATTTTGACAATGCTATGCCCATGTGCTGTTTAGTATCCTGTGCAGCTTTTGAGAAATTCAGTACAATATTGCACTAGGTAGTGGTGCGGTCATCGGGACTAAACCAAATAGTGCATTATTTGCATAGTTGTTGTTCGCAGGGCATGCTGGGTCAAATGAGTGTTTTCACGTGTTGGACACATTTCAGGCCCTGGCTAAATAGTTGGGGAAACCCCTAGCAAAGGACAAAACAGAAGGCCCTTCCACTACATTAACCTACCTGGACTTTGAGCTGAACTTTGCTTGCAGGCTTGTTGCCCCGGGGTCGGTGTTTTGTGCCCGGCTGGCAGCAGCAACAGCTGGCATAGCCAGACCACACAATTACATACGAGTCACTACACAGATGTGGTACGAATGGCGGGTTTGGAAAAATTTTCTAAGTCAATAAGGTATCATTGTGGAGGTACAAATGTTTATTAATTTGGGGCTAATAGAAGGGTGTGCCTCTGGTGCAACAACATGGCAGTGGTACAGGTTATCAATCGCCAAACTTCCAGATCCCACAGGATTGGAAAGTTGGTAAGGGCATTTGTTCTCCAATGCTTAACCTTCAATATCTGTTTTTCCTTCCAAGCATGTGCTGGGCATGGATCATGGCACAACAGATACCTTGTCTCATTTCCAGTTTGCCAAATTACATAAGCCATGGGCAATCTGGAACCTCGGAATGTCATGTGGTTGGCAGAATGCAGATTTTTGGCTCCAGTTTACAAGTTGTTTATTTTGTTTTCTTTTACGGAGTCTTGTCAATTCAAGGATCCAGAGGATGGGACACCTACGCAGCCCTCCGTTAAGAGTGGTTGTTGCCATGCCAGGTCAAGGACAATGCAGCTGCTAGGGCCCCTTGATGACCACACATGGGACAATAGGTTCTTTCTCCCCAGTAGGACTGCTAGCCAAGAGGTCATTTACAAATGTCTGGGAACCCGGCAGGGTTGTGGGGGAGCAGCCAAGCAAATGGCTGGCACCTCCTTGTGGCAGATGTTCAGTGCAGGCAGCCAGTGACCAGATAAATGGTCTGGTAAAGGACTTAAAAGGAGGATAAACAAACAGAATGGGGGAGGGATTCGGGGACTCCTATGATTGGTATGGCAGGGAGCCACACACCTCCCCCACTCCCTCAACCCCCACCAGTCTCATAGCCTTCCTTAACCCTCTTACAAGGCTGGTGGATGGTAAGATCCAAGTCATAGGTCAGCTGGGAGACCCGGATGGAAACAAAGAGGGGCTGGTGGAAGCCCTAGAAAACTGATTTGAATAATCATGGATTTGCCTGCACTGTACACTTTATCTGCTGGGTAGTCCCAGACATCTATATAATAAAGTTGTGGCCTGATTAAACCCATAACAAGTCTCCTGTCCTTCTGGTGGTATACCCAGACAATGACAGGAGCAGGTATTAAAGAAACTGGTTTAAAGAAAGAGGTGATTACAACACTCATTTGCACATGAAAAAAAAAATCATCTTACATGTAAAACAATACAGTCACATCAGAGGAAATAGAGAAAACCACTTAAGAGAACCCCCATAAAGCATTCTGCAAAAGGACAAACAGTAACTTAAAATACTTTTAGAAAGCTCCAGAACAAGAAATGAGTTAAAATCACATTAAAACATCTTTAAAAATGGAGAGTAGGGAGGCGAGAGTAGTTAATCAATCAGTTTTCTTCCAAGTAACTGACAGCCATATGAAAAGTAAGAAGAATCACTTCTCTCTAGTCCTTTCTTAGAAGTAGCTAATAATAGCTTCTATACAAAATCCGTGTATACAAATTAATTTCCACTTTTGTCTCTTGCAATTACTGTACTAAACAATTGCTAATATGATAATACCTGTGTTAAAATTGTCAAGGTGTCACACATTACATTCAATACTCAGATTTTATTTAAAAATATATATATATATATATAATGTATAGTACATTATATGTGTATGTGTGTATATATATATATATATGTACTATACATATATATAATGTATAGTACAATTTGCCTGAGAAAATTAAACGTGCAGATCAACTTAGCCACTTCCATATTGCTGGAGGCGGGTTCAGACCACGGTGCTAAACCTGCAGCTACCGCATCACTAAGTTCTGAACCCCTACAGAACCTCTCATGCTCCAGCACCATGAAGTAACTGGGTTGTCTGTGATTGTAATGAGTGCTATGTGGAATCAAGATAACAGTTTCCTTTTCTCTTCTTCCTTTTGTTCAACAAGGAAACTCCTACTCATTCCAAGTAAAATTTTCAAATCTGTCTAAGAACTTGTTTACACAGGTTAAAAGCCCAGAGTATCTACTGAGGAGTAGCTAAGGATGAACAGTTATCCCACATTAGATCCCCCATAGACACTCTTAGTCCATGCTAAAAGCGCTTTTGTGAAGTTTAGGTTTATCCACTTTGGAAGGTGATTGACGTAATCCGCAGAAAGGGACTCAGTGCAGAACAAGAGTGTTATTTATGGAATAGCTATTGCACTTCAAATTCACAACCTAGTTCTTTCCCCACATAGAGGATCCCTAAGGGTATGTCTATGTTGCAATATAAGCTCAGGGTTCAAATTCAGACTAAAGCCTGAACCCTGTTCTGTCTACACATAAATCATGCTAGCCTGGGATCCCAGGACCCGACAGGGATGGCGGGTCCGAGCCGGAGTCAGGACAAAAGCCAGTGTTCAAGCCCAATTGTTTTGCAGTGTAAACATAGCCCCACTGGACTTTTTCTCTGACAATCCACCAAAAATATCCCACAATCCCATGGGATGACTTTCTTTGTCCTCTGCACAATCAAGTTTGGTGGACAGTCAAATTCCCCCACAGTGCACCACAAACAAAGGGCTAGAGCGGCCACATTTTAGGAAGGTGCTAGGAAATCTGGGATAGGGTGGCTGGCCTTGGGCCCGCATAATACAGTGTAAATGGTGCAGCCCCACGTCAGGACCCAGGGTTCAACAGTTCCTAACCTGGAGTTACAAATGAGTGTAGATACTCAACCCCTAGGTTAACAAATCCAGAATCTGCTAACTGAAGTTCTACTAACCCTGGCTTACGCTGCAGTGTAGACATACCCTAAGTGACTTCCTAAGTCATTGAAGTATTTTAACTTTATCCTGTTACATTAATTCTCATAAACACACACCCTGTTCTGGACATGTTCTTACTTGCCTCTCCTACATTTAATGCCCAGCTGGAATAGCAGTGCAGTATAAGTACGGAGTATGTTCAGTTTGAAGTGGGTGTGTCATTTGGGGAGGTTTGGATTGGAACAGCGGGAGTCACTATTTTGTTTCGACCCAGTTTATGTGGACTGTTCCAATATTTTTTAAAAAAAGAACTTAATCTTTTAAAAAATGTTTGCGCTATCAATCAAATCATGAATCAGTACATCAACCATGCTATATCAAACTTGGGTTACATCCTTGTATCACGGAAAATCTGTGGATGCCAAAGTACTTTCAGGGCTGCTTGAATTTTACCAAATTATTTCATACCCCAAATTTGTATTCCTAATACATGGACTTAGGTGTGGGAGTGCTAGGTTATCCACACTCCCTCCGCACATTTTCCAGGTATCACTCATTGTTATTCATGTAACTTTGGCTAACGAGTATTTTGTAAATTTTAAGTGTCTCTCATTTTGTTTAAGAAAACAAATAGTCTCGCTAGTAATTTCATTATTCAAAATTACTATATCCATTATAATATTATTATGTGATGCTGGTTTGTTTCTTCTGAAAGACCCATTTTCCAACAGTTAATATGAAAATAAAACTCTTAATACAGTTTTGAATATATGTGTAACTCTCTTGATTCAGATTTTCATAAAGTCTGCCTGTATGCACATTGTCCTATGCTGGTCTGCAGACACTTCTCAATTGGGATCTTTAAATTATATTACTTCATACACATATTGGCTCACATGAAGAGAAAGATACTGAGAGTAAATTATTCTACCTCATTGTGTTATCAATTGTGCACCTGAAATAATAGTCATTTAAGTAGTTCCCAAAAACTAGAAATTGTATGAACTGGGCATTTTGCTGAAAATGTTCCTTTCTGCCAAATCATGCTCCTCTTGGGACTCCCCTCTGAAACTGGATATTCTGCTCTGGACTTAAGTATGTTGTATTGGTATTGTGTGGAACAATCCTAAAGCACATTGGGTCAATGTTTCAACCCAAAACATACTCTCCTTACTTTACGTTATTGTAAGCAGCTACAAGTCTGACTAAGATTCCAGAGAGGGAAATCGACTGTTCACTAGCTGAATAATTTACCGTCTCCCTTCCTGAATTCTTAACAAAATAAGCTTGTGGAATAAACCAACTACATAAGGCTGGAGGATATTCAACTACAGTAAAACTCATTAAATCTCAGTGAGATACTTCAATCGTGACACTATTCAACTTCTAGAAACAAGGTTTCTAAGAGGTACATACTGTTCTTAATCTCTTCTGCAAAGTGCTGGCTGACATCACCAATACTAAAGTTTCTGTTGTATTTAAAGCCATAACCCTAATTCCACTTGTAAATACTTGGCAATTTATCACCATGAATTGAGCCATAAAAAAATCACCACTGATTTGATGCCCCTAAGTATCTAAGATAAGAAATGGGCCCTAAGAGAAGAAACCTATGGCCTTATTTTCTTGAAAACATTTGGGACATACTGCTACCTATCTCAGTTAATGCCATCTTTCATTTTAATAGTTTGAAGAGGAAAATAATTTAGTCAAACTATCAACATTAGTACACAGCTCTAGTAACTATTATGTGGCCTCGGCGTCTAGCATCTATTTTGTAACATTATGATAACATAACTCAAGAACTTTTTTACTTGCAAGGACATCTTAATTATCCAGCAAGTGACATGAACGTTTTTGGAAGATAACATCTGTAATTAAGTGATTGCCAAACAATATGTTTACTGTCCTTGAAGGTCAGTTCTCATATAAAGACATACTAAAACTTAACTTTGGGGGAATGTTTATTGTAACTCTCAAACGTTGAACTAAGTGGTCATTCATTTTCTTTACTATAGGCAAGTGCAGAATACTAAGATACTCCATGCACTATAAAATGGCCACTTTAAGATAAAGTTGAGGTCTTTATTGTCTCTTCCTGAGAATAAGTGAAAACTATGGTTGATGTATAGTAACAGGGTTAGCTAGAAACTCCAGTTAGTTGTACTAATCAGGAGGTGCTGGGATGGTATGTTCAAGAAAACCAGACAAGCTAACAACTGTTTCAAACTAGACTATAAATGTATGTGCTGATTTATTAGTGGCTGGTGAAAAGATATTTCCAAGCTAGTTTTAAATAAAATTCACAAAGTGGGCTGTAAATATTCCCACAAACATGCACACCATTGCATGAATTTGAATTGGTTCTGTGCTGGACATTTGCGCAAACACAAAAATCCCATAATGTGCAAATATAGAAGCATAAGGAAACTGACAAAATATCTCATTCACTTCATTTTGCTTCTATGATTGCATATGGAGCAGGGGAGGAGGAGGAGAACAACAAGGTGATTAAATATGCATATGGAGAATGTAGCTGATGAGAGTTTCAGGTTTAGGCATAGTCTGAGATAGAGTTAGTCAAAAAAAGTCACTTTTTGGGTGAAAAACACCATATTTGTTAAAATCAAACTTTCTAAATAATGTATATAATTTAACAAAAAAAATCACATGGATTTAAAAATTTGAAATAAAAAATGTTTTCTAAAATTCTGAAATTTCATTTTAGAAATGTTTGAAATTTTGTTTTAAATTTTATTTCAAGGGTTTATTTCATATTATTATTTTACATATTGTGTACTCCTACTAATGATATGTCATACTATGACATAACATAAAAGTCGATATAATCTATTATTTTTATTTTAAAAATCTTTAAGTACAGCTGATACTGAGTACTGATTGAAACATCTTTTCTAGATCAAAGTGTCCCCTGTTTGTGTTGTAATGAAAGAGTGACACGTTGTGCACTACTGCAGTATTACTACTGACAATCTGAAACAGAATTTTGATTTTCCAAAAATTTTTTTTTTCAAAACTGATTTTTTTCAGAATCTGCAGTTCATGGGAAATTTAAAAGTAATTGCTTCCATTCCAATTCAGAATGAAAACAAATTTCAAAATGTCTAAATTTCCCATGAAATGTAAATTCTGAGTTTCAGCCGGCTCTGGTCCTACGTAATTTCAATCTCACTATATATGTGGGAACTGAGCAGTAGTATGTGGCTTACAGCACAGAACCTCTCCCAGTAGTTCTGGACCTGGGTGTTCTTGTTTTCCTCCTCACTTGTACACCTCTTTGAGTTGCATCTTCAGGCTCATAGCGGAGCTTTCAGTTGCGCTCATCAAAGAATGAAGGCAGAGATTCCTGTTGAAGCTGGGCCCTCGTCTACATTGTGGAGGGAGGCGGATCGATCTAAGTTATGCAACTTCAGCTACTTGAATACCGTAGCTGAAGTTGACGTACTTAGATTGACTTACCATGGTGTCTTCACCGCAGTGAGTCGACTGCTGCCGCTTCTCCATAGACTCTGCTTGTGCTGCTCGTAGTGCTGGAGCACAGGAGACGACTGGGCTCAGGGGTCGATTTATCGCATCTAGAGTAGATGCGATGAATCGATCCCCACTCAATCGATTGCTGCCCACTGATCCAGCAAGTAGTGTAGACATACCCTGAGAGGCATAACTCCTACAGCTAGTGAGCTCTAGGTTCTTAACTCCCTGCTGATGAAAAGGGGGACAGGTTCTGTCTAGGAGAACCCTACAATGTGTTCAGGCCACAGCCCATCAGAGGGTGACTGGGTAGAACAAGGGGCAGGGAACATGGATGGAAGAAGAAAAAGGGCCAGCAGTAATAAGGAAAGAATAGGAGGTCACTCAGTGGTGCTGTGCTTAGTCCCACTCAGCTCACTACCAGTTTCCCATTGTTATTGTCTGGTCAATGAAAAACACTACTATTGGTCCTTGGTTTCTGGGCAGCAGGATCCTTCTCAGGCTGGGAGGAAGGGGTGGGGGTGGGAGGGTAAAGAAAAGAACAGAGGCAGTCCAGGGGAAATATTCAAGTAAGTTGGAGGGCAGTTTCAATGGACATTCTAATGAATGTCATATTTTTTGTTCACCCGCTATGAAGAACACCATGTACGTATGGGAACAGCTACTATAACTAAAGCTCAACAAAGTGCACATCCCAGACCCTTATTTTTTTTAAAAAAAAATGTACCACAACATGCTGGAAGCCATAGGAAGGGATTGCAAGGGGAAGGCAGAAGAAAGAAATCAGGAAACAGAAAACTGACAAGGATAAGAAAAGACAATTGAAAGGGAGTGAGCGGGAAGGATAAACAAACAGTCAGATTAGAAAACAGGGATGTGTTCATACTAAAAAAGAACAAAAAAAAAGAACAGAGATGGGAAAATAGACCAAAACCACAACAGAAAACAGGAACAAAGCAGCAAAATGTGGAGATACTCATGTTTTGGTGACATCATTAAAGATGTCGAAAGCCAGAAGTCCATTTGGCATGCCAGTGTCACAATAGATAAAAATTTTAAAAAAGTTTTGTACTGTGCCACACACACAAAAATAGTTGCTGATGCCTGGTCCCTGGTGTTTAAAAACCTGGTATGTGTCAGCTTTTTAGATGCTGGAATAGTTCATTTATGTTGAAACATGGGCTAGCTGTTTGCTGCTTTTCCACTGAGAATAGATTGGATTTCAGACTCCCCCACTCAGTTACCAAAAGCATTTCCATCAGCTGGAAATGCTTTTCAATCCATCTTGCCAACATTTGACCTATGCTAGTTTCCTTTGGAAGGTGAATCCAGGATGGATCAGGCATGGATAAGCAATTCTCCACTGAAAGCATGTCAAATAGATGAACAGCCTCATACGAGTTGAGATGCAGCAAATGTAATGCTAGGGAATGGACATTTACTTAGATCTGCTCTATATGAAAGTGAGTAATAATCCTAGATACTCTGTATTTCTGCCAATTGATGAGTGAATAGAACACATATTTTATTCATTTTCCAAAATAATGTGAGAGAGTGCTGTTTATATGGTGTTTACACAGCATCTAATTTAAAGAATGTAGGATATTAAAGTAACTGAAAAGTGCATTTGTTCCTACAGCATAAAATGAAGAGGTTGATTACTAGAACAATAATTGACAGTTACACTGTATATATTTGCTTGTATATTATAGCATCCTACCCATTTTATATGACAAAAGAAGGTTTTAGCTATTTCAGCCCAGAAAATTGTTTTATTTCTTTGCTACTGTCAGTGAAGCCCATGAAATGCCAGCCAGTTGCAAGATGATTTTTGTATGTATTTTCACCTTTGTATATGAAATGGAAGACTAAAATCTTTCTTAGTCAGCATGGCTGATAATCATATGTCAGCCTGTGGCAACAGATACCGTGGTAGTACTTGCTTTAACATTATAAAGTTCTAGCTACCGTATTCTATAGGTACATTCATATCTATTATCTCTCTCCACATTTTTTTCTCTCTTTTTGAACATCATCAGTAGCCCAGTTCTGAGGTCTCTCTCATTTCCCAAATGGCCTGCTGGCTTTTTTGTGGCTTATAGGAATGAAAGCCTCCCAAACTCTGGTTATACACAGCAGGCAACACTGCAGCTGAAGGAGGAGGATCAGGGCCAGAGACATTGTCCTGCATACACCACTCTCCGAGAACTGTCTAACAGCATGTTTTCCTTGTCTCCATTGTGTCAAGTATGATGAAAAGGTTATATTCAAAAGTCTGTGCATGACCTTATGGGCTAGGTATCTGCAGCTTAAAAAAGAAACATGTATACAGCAAGAAATTTTTAAAGCCCCAGAAATAAGCAGTTCAGCCCCAATTTTGCCACATGATTTAGAGGGGAAAATGTACACCATTGCTGATACATCTCTCCATACATACCCAATGTTCCTCTTTTTAAACTAATGGTTTTCAAATTCTCTCTTTTCTTAGATCCATTGGGGAACCAAAACATAGTTCATGTATCCAATGACAAATCATGTGGTGCAAATTCATAAACTTTGCGAACCTCCCTCCCAGTATTCAGAAGAAAAATTATAAAGGGATACTAAGAACAGAGTGATACTTTTTTTGATCCTCCATTGTTATCTTTCCTATTTCGTTCTCTCCAGGACCCTGTATTTCCCTTTTTATTTTCTCTATTTTGCGTCCTTCTCTTTTCTTTTGGCATTCAATTTTCTTGCCTCTTCTTTCTCCTCTTCTTGCCTTATTTCAAGTTCAATCCAACAAGTGGCTAGTTAGATATGTAGAATCATTGTAGTGAAGCCCTTTACCTGCAGGACCTACTGTGAATAAAACTGACTTGGATTAACACAATACTACTCAATTTCACTCACAGCAAGAGCCACAGGTAACGCACTTCAGGGAGAAAGAACAGTGTTACTAAATGTTCAGCTTCCTGTGCTGAGTCCCAGCAGACAGCCACTGGATGACAGATCTGCTTGTGACCTCCATAAGCAATCACCTGTGACCTGCCAGTAAGTTGATTCCTGAGGTTGAAACCTACTGAGTGGAACATGTGAGATATATTAGATGCCTCCTTGCAAAACATTACCTTTTACCTGCAAAAAATGGGAAACCTAAATGTCAGGTATATGGTTGACATATGTAGGCTATAATGTTGTATTTATATTATAAGGCATCAGTCCCACTCATTAGTAATGATACATCTATTTGTGCAGAAATAAGTAAATGTCAGTACTGTCAGTGAAAAGCGCATGATTAAGCTATAGTTACATTTCTCTTAATATCTGCTTTCAAAGGCATTTGCAATTTTAGAGTATTAAATCAATACTGCACAGAACTTATACAAAACAACATTTATTTGGAACACATGCCTCTTTGTTTGTTTAATTTTTTAAGCCACAGTTGGCATTTATAGGTTAATTATAAAACACACTGTGGATCAAAAATACCACAGTGCACAAAGTGACGGAGGATAATTCCCACGTGCATAGAAAGCAGTTGTGTTCAAGCAAGCATAGACACTGAATCAAGGATTCTTTTAAAACCCTCAGAAGACTCACATGGTGTTCTCTGTTGCCTTAACTGAAGGTTCAACGGTTAAAGCATTGACTGAGATTCTTAATGTCATTTTCTTTGCTACATGAATTTTTGATCTCTCTTCATAGGGACACCGAGAAACAGCCAACTTACAGTGTGTGCATGAAGCCAAAGAGATGATCCATATCAGGTTCCCACTGGGATCCTTCCAAATATGCCCTTTCCATGAATAATATTCACAGGGGGAGTCCCTATCCAGCGTCATTTCATCATGCTTGATTTACACTAGATTCACTTTTCCTAATCAGAATCACACTAAGCATAAAGCACAGTACAGCAGGTGGGGCAAAACACACTGAGCCCGTCTCTTTGGCCCATGGGAAATGACTCTCAAATGAGCTGGAGTAGCTCTTTAACTAATGCACTCCCAGTGGAAAAGTAGTCCAGTGTTTGGAATCATTTCAAGAATGTTAAACTCTTGGTTGTTTTGAACATGGAATTAGTCATTTAGTTAAAATACAATGTAACAGTTCTAGAACCAATAAGCGTAGACATTTTATGTATTTTTTGATGCACTGAAGTGCATGCAGATCCCCAGTGCCCTAATGTGTCATGACTGCAGAACAGCAGCAGATAGTTATCAGCTCAGCCCTAATTAATTTACTCCCAAATGAGCACTGTGCTTGGAAGTGAATAAAATGTAATTTCATCCTGGAAGACCACATCACACAAATGGAACAGCTCTTAACCTCACCAATTTGCATCAATTATGTAACTGTGGAGAATTGGATTTTTTAATAAAAAGAAGCTTAATGCTAAAAAATATTGGAAACCTATTACATATCAAACACATTTGGATAAAACCCTTCTCATTTATGTGTTAGTAAACACACTAAAATAACCAAGGAAACAATTGTTCAAGGTTTTTGGCTTTCTGTTATGTCTCACGCATAGATGCCTCAAAAACTCATATCACATCACTGAGTACTATTACTTTTAAGTAACCATTATATATGGTTATATATAATGTACAAATGCAATAATGAATTTTTGAGTTTTGCTGTACTGGACATTTGAAAAAAAATCCAGTCCCAAAAATGAATTTCCTAAATTTTCTGAAATAGTTCTATCACAGTTTTCCCAGGGTCAAAATACATGCCTGTTCGAACGACAGCACAACGCTTATGGAGCCCCACTTAAGGCCCCTTCTCTCAGATCCTAGTTCTTCTTTAGTCAAATGGCAAAACTCCCATTGATTGCAATGGGATCGGGAGTGAGTCACTTCTGTTCAAATCATATGTGCTTTTTCTCCCCTTTATTCATTTTTCTAAGAAAAATTCAGAATCAAACAAAACCAAAAATGCAATGAGTATTCAATAATACTACCATCAGGACAAAGGAATGCTAACATATGAGTTTATGCTTTAGGCATTTACATATTGTAATATCATAGATGTAGCCTGGTGATTCCAGTATTTTGTTGCTGTTATATTTATTTTCTACAAAGCTGTTTGACAATTCCTGTAACCCTTCTGAATAAAGTAGAAATGGTATTTGATTTCAATTTCTTAGAATTATACGTTTTGCCTTTAACAGATATTTTTGCAAGAAGGCACCTTCATTCTAGACTAGAGTGTAAACCATAAATTCTAGAACAAATCTGGGAAGAAGCAGTTAATCCTGTGGTTTGGATTTGAACCTATTTCTGCTATACCTCACTAATTTCTGCAGTCTAGGATATTATAGGGAACAAAGTTTGTTTGGATTTCTGATGTCACTACAACAAATTTTGTCGGAAGATCCATCAACTCTTGTTCTAATGTCAGAGGAAGCCAATTACAAAACCCTAGAATTTACTTAGAAGTGAATATGAAGATGGAAGGGAGTTAACAAAAAAGCCGAATGTTTCAGGGAAACACTAAATTTTGACAAATACAGTAACGGCCTCACCAAATAAAAAATATGATTTAGAGACACATACACATATGTTAAAATACATATACGCACAAGCTATTTTTCATTCAAAGTGGAGTTGGTTAGTGCACAAGGAGAGATATTTTGTATTACACGGGAATCACTGACATAGTATGCAGCAGCTTTTTCAGATACAGTCAGTGCCAGAAATGTTGCAATAAACTCCATTCATAACATAGGCTGATAATGTCTGCTCTCAGAGTGGTCAATTCAAGGGCAGTGTAGGACATCATTCTCCTAAATCAATACCAGCGGCATCCTAACATCTACATGTGCACTCTCATCCTACAGACCAATCAAATATAGATTTCTGAAAAAGCAGCAACTGATGCCCATTTACAGTTATTTCTGCATTAAAACAGGTTCATATAAATGGGCCAGAATTGAGCAGAGCCTTCCAAAGGAACTTTGTTTGGCTAGTACAGCACCATAGGTTTGCTCACTGATGTGGTGGCAAAACATTGTTTTTTTTAAAGTCTTTGCTTGATGTCAGGTTTGTGGTGTTCTCACAGGCAGAAGTCCTGCCTCCTGATCACGTACAGTTGCATATGACCACACAGGATGGGGCAATAGCTGAAACACCAACACCTTGGTAGTGCAGGCAGTCTGAAGAGAAGAGGTTGTAGTTGTTCCCAATAGCAGTAGCCCAAAGTGATCAGGGAAGAGCAGGAGGAGGAGGAGGAAGAGGAAGGTAGAGACAGTAGTAGTAAGAGGCCCTTAGCACTGAGTTCTCAATTTCTTTCCAGAGCTGCATCCTAGTCATGGCCCCTAAACCATCCTAATCACTTCTTTTTGTTGTGTCCAATCTTCTTCTTAAAGTCTAGCCCTGCAGCCCCAAACCACCATTTTCATTAATTGACTCTGAATTCCCTTAATTTTACAACATTCTTATGACATGATCAAAATTCATTGTAGAAAGACATCCATAGTATCTAGTCCCTCTTCCCCCAAACTTATGTGGAAGATAAAGAGCAAAAAAAAAAGGGGGGGGGGATGATTGAGGGGTTCCTCATCTATTGTCACGAATCTGAATGTCTTTCCCAGTACCCTTCTCCAGGAATCCAGGATATACAATGCCGTGCCCCGTTGGCTCAGCTAGAACGCATGCCTTGCAGTAGAAAAGAGATTCATCTTAAACAAAATGAAGAGGAGGAAAAACCAAGCATTTCAAAATGAAGTTTATAAGCAGAAAGAAATTAGATTGAGACAACGGAGAAAAGAGAAGGAAACATGGGATCACATTTTAATGACGCATCTTAGAGCTCCCACCTCTATGCCAGCATAAGTCACTGGATTTAAGTAGTACCTCGTCTTGAGCTGACCTACCTCACCAGGGTGAATTTCTCTCATATTTAATTACTTTCCTCAAAGTCAGCAAAAAGAGAATCTATATTTATTACAAGCTCAAAATGCCTTTTACTCTGATAATTCAGCAGTTAAGAAAAAGGAGAGCAATCATTTTGTCCCCATGGCAAACAAAAGCTTCTTGCCTATACATGTTGTAGTTAGGCAACTGTTTATAAGGATTCCATACCAATTTACAGACAGTACTTTGCCCTGGGTTTTTATCCTGTTTGCTCTCACTATTGTCTATTTGTCATTTCAAAGCAGATATAGAATTCAATTTTTTTTTCACCATTTAATAATGTCTATTAAAATAGTACCAATTCACTGACATTATGCGAAGGAGTTAGCATGAAAATTTTGCCACAACAGATCTTTTGCTTAACCCGTTCAGTCCAAAATATTAAGGTCATGAGTAACAACTAACAATTCATTAACTGATACAGTTTATGTGGAGCAGACTTGTTCAGGTTTAATTTTACTGAAAAATTACAATTAGTTTGGTAACACACCAAGCCACCACAACTCATGTCATACCTAATTAAATTTCCCAGTTAGTTTTTCCATAAAAATGGCAGTTCAAATAATTAAAAAACTCAAGGGGTCATGGTAATAGGGACTTCACTCAAGGACACTAATTTACCGTGACACAGGTACTCCCTTTCTATATTACTTCCCAAGCTTGGTAACTGCCACTCGGGGGTCTAATTTCTGTCACGTAGAGAGAAGCCATTTTGATTACATTCTATCTGAATTGTATTCATTTTGTTTTTAAGAATACTTCCAATTTGCACTCTGTCATATTCATTAGTCACTTGTTGGCTGGATTATATTTTGAGAGAGGTCATAACCAGTAGCTTGTCACCACTTGCCACATTAGATAGACTTCAAAGGTGACTGTCTGTTACAGGCCAAGTAAGCAAAGCTTTCATTAACCACCCACTGATTTTTACATGTAGGAACTCTCCTGGATTCACAGCTTAAATAGTAGCATGAGCAGAGCAATAAATGGCTGATTAAATATGAGCTCAGCACAATCTCTCATACAGTTCACAAATATATTTAAACAAACGTGACAGCCATTTCCCTTAAAGATATTTAACACATCTACTTCTTTCCAATGGTCTTCAAACAAATTAAATCAAATCCTTTATGTTACATTTCAACACGACATAGTATATTCCTTCTGTTTGAGGATCTGAGATTTATTTCCAGCTGTTTTTCTTAAATGAGACAAAAAGATAAGACTACCCATAGAAGTATTATAGACCAAACTGAAATTGTTTACAAGCTTATATTTAATAACAAATGAGGACAAATGTCAGCGTACTAGCCCACAGTAAAAACGATATATTGTGCACATCTATGACTTGGGCTGAGACACGAAACTGATCACTCAGTCAGTCAGGCCAGTGAAGATTTACAGCAGTGTTGATGCAATCAACTTGTTCTATGGAAAACAACCATCTGCCTGGTCTGAAGTATGGCTAACTGATCATCTTTGAAGGTGACAATATGGTGAACAAAATAGACAGTGAATATAAGATAAAGATAGGATTAGTGGTGCTCTCTTTGTCAAGGATTTATAATATAAAGCCAATTACAGCCATTATATGTTTTTAGCACCAGCACTGCAACAATTATGTTGAATTATAATTAAATATTTAGTTCTAGTATCTAAAGACAAACAGGCCCTCCCCTCCAAAAGACTCAGGTCCATTAATACTTTGTTACTAAAAATCACCTGTTTCCTATTCATAACATTGTGCAATTAAACATTATACAACAGCTTTGTCCCCTCAGTGGGTTAGTCCCACAGACATGCCTCGAATTCTCCCATCAAGAGGCATTACAGACTAGAAAGTTCTATTCCTCAAAACACAGAGATTTTCCAAATTCTCTGTGAGCTTCAGAAATCCACTGAGATACAGGTAGTTGGTTCCTGTGATTGCTCAATGGGCTCCCCTTCCCTGACTGTGGGCTGGTCTACACAAAGCTTTAGTCCACATCAGGGGTCCTATATTCTAATGAGCATTAAAAGTTTCCCTACTACACGTTAATGTAGTATCATGTGCCTACATTAATATGCAACTATGGAACTTTTACCGTGCACCAGCAGGCTCCATATGAGCCAATTAATGTACATGCTGGTGTGCATTAGAATTCACACGCTAATGATGTGAACTAACTCACCATATAGACAAGCCCTGTGTCTTTCTTAGAGGAGTTATGCTACTACAAATTCTCTAACATCTGCTGCTCTCAGAGCTCATCTTAAAAGAAGTTCCAATCTTTATAGGGGAAGCTGGGTAAATTAATGATGAAGGCTCCCACATTAATTTGCCTGAAAAAAATGTCCCAGTTTTGGTTGAGGTCCAATATTTCCCAATGCTAAATATTTCTATAAGATACATTTTCTTATTTATGTTACTCACACACATTTTTTTTTTTAACCTTTACGGAGCCCTTGGAGTACATTTTCAAGCTTTTCTTCTGCAGTCATGAGGACTAGAAACTTTGTTTATTTTAAAATAAAATTGAGATTCTCATGAATATCACGAGTCCAGGAGCTAATTTTTTTTTAAAAAATCATATAATAATGAGACTTAAACACACTGACAGATTATCTCTTAGTATGTGTATACACCGTGCCTAGCACTATGGAAATAAATACATAACTGCAACAACAATATTAGATTTTATTTCACTTTTTAAAAAACTAAAGCTAAATAGGATTAAAATACTTCATAGTGTTCATTTTCTAATCACCAGCCAGATTCAAAATAAAACCCTACCTGCTAAATGGAACATACTTCACTTTGCCTACCAACATCAATCTACATCAAACTTCAGAATAAATTAATACACACATTCAGCAGTGCATAGAGAGGATAATTTAACCACAATGCTGAAATAATTTTTATAGTCTTGAAACTATACTATTAAAAAACCCTTGTGTGTGCTGGATTAAAAAAATGCATTTTTGAAGTTAATGAGTAATAATGAAAGGCATTTTCATAACCTGCAACAATCTGACCGCAATCCTTTAAAATAATTTACATTTTCCAGAACATTTTGTAAACCAATATGGTAGGCTTTATGCTCTCCACTATGCATTCTCAATCACTAATTATAATAATTATTTACAAGAAATGGAACATTAGGTCAGAAGTAAAAGGCTGGTATGCATAACAGAGATACATAAATAATGTGCCGATTCTGATGCTTTAAAATGGGCAATAAAAAAGGAAAGGCTGACTATGTGATAATAATTGTAGAACCTTTCTAACAGAAAGATGGTCAGTCTTCCAATGAATCTAGTTGGTTTCAATAACTTTGAAATATTTTAATAGTACAGTTTTGCTTTAATTTCATTACAATTCAGTAAAGTGTTAGTAAAACAAAACGCTTAAGCACCTGCGTAAGACTTATTAAAGTAAATATGAATTAAGCATGTGCTCAAAGTTAAACATGTGCTCCAGTGATTTGTTGAACAGGGAAGGCTTGCTGAATAGGACTTAAGACCCTGAGCCTGCAAGACCTCCACAAAGGTATATGCCAGTCCCACTGGAGTTACTTGAAATCCATCCCATGTAGATTGAAGCCTAAATGACAAAATAGGATGGAAAGGTTCTATAGATTCCACCATAACTAACACACATCAGAATCCCTGACAGCAACTGTAATGGAAAATACCTCCTACAGGTGACTTGGTTTTGTAAACCATGTTAGCAAGACAAAAAAATTGAATTTTCCTAAATAATGACTGTAATACTCATTGGATTTATTCTGGCATCATTGTTTAAGTAATTCCCATTAATGTTAGGTCGGAGTCCATTTGATATGAATACAAAAATTGGAATTAAATATGTAGGTGGGTTGGGGGGGGGATTAGAATGTACTTTAACTATCTGTTCGTATGTGCAGCACAATGAAAATATCTCATTGCCTCAATCCTTCAGGCAGGTTAAATAATCCTCTCCAAAGATGCATGTGAATATCTTAATTATATTTGATGATATTCACTGCTCAGATTAAATTTTGTAACATTGGAAATTACCTACATGCCTTTAAGATCCTTTTTAATTACAAAAGGCTACAGTTTCATTGTTGCTTGAGGGAGTCTAGCTTGACAAATGACAGCTCAATGATCTTTGAATATAACATTTAAAATATAAAACTGTTCTTTATTAAATTACCTTGAGTGATATTTAAATGGTTTAGCAGAATATGCACTAGAATTATAACTAATAAATATGCTCTTTATTGGCAGCAAGGATTAAAGACAATCCCTTTGACTGGAAGATTATGCATATACTTAAATTAAGACACCTCCCTAGCCGTAAATGCCATCATATTTTGACTAGCAATGGTTTGTTCATTTCAACGATCATTTTATATATAGGGCCATATTCTGCCTAAAGATTCCATTAATGGGACTTGTATGTGCTCTGAGAAACTGAACAATAGATCAGGAAAACAATTTTTCTCTCATCACAATAGTAATATGTTCTCCTGTAACTAATACTCTCATCCCCAACACAAACACATCACCAAAATCAACAATGAATTGACACAGATAAACTTCTGTAATCCTACCCTCGAAGTACTTATACCAGAAGCTCATTTGAACAATCACTTCATCATGGCAGTTATTACCATGGAAAGAGTTTATTTTCTCTCTTTTTTTTTTAAAGGTAAATTAGGTTGGAAACAGCTGTCACTCAGGTGATGAATACAGGCTGCCAGCCATTTTAAACAGTAGGTACAGAATTTGAATTTGGAATTAATTAGCATTTAGAAAGCCTACACACTACATGATAACACTGCAAGATAATCTTGGTCCTTTCTTGCAAATTAATACACCTATTAAAAATGAGCAAGGACACAATGCATGTTTTAATTGCGTCTGCTAAACAAAGTTTCACAAATGAACAAATTACAAGGTTCCAGCAATGATGCACCAAGCTGCATTAGGCATTACCACAAGTAATGAGCAAGAATTCAACTTCCCATTTTCCACAGTGTTCATAAAAACACATTTGAGTGAATGTGTAAATGCACATGGCGCCCTACCCAGATGGCCATAGGCTTCTCCAAAGTGGAGTTTCCCAATGTTTAAACTTTTGCTTTATCTCTAATGTATTCAGACAGGCTGGTTCCACACAAGAGATTTATTTGTGTGTGTGTGTGTGTGTGTGTGTGCGTGTGTGCGTGTGTGTGTGTGTGTGTGTGTGAATTAAAAGTCAGTAAGGCTCTCAATTGAGGCACCTGAGATCATACTCAAAACATCTTCAAAAATCAAGGCTATCAGCAAGAGCTGTTTCATCAGTACTTCAAAGTCTAAACAACCTGATGTAAAAAGCTTTTCCCTCATATGAGTTATTTGATTTAAATTCTGAACATGTTTAAAAAAGCATAAAAATGATTGATGTCAGAATTTTAATGATGTGTAATAAGTGGCCATCTGTCAGCAGCCAAGGGGGAAAAAAGAAGCACATTATTATTCCCCCAAAAGAATAGAAATATTGATGCTAATTAAAAGGCACATCATCATTGTCTGGAAGCAGCATTTAAACACACTAATCAGACAGCAATCATCCAAATCCAGTGAAAAAATCAAGAAACAAAAAACTGATCTGCAGATATGAGTGTTTCCCCAAATGAGTCTGTCATAAACAGATAAGAAAAGTTAATAGCACAGAAGTACTTTATATCTCCTTGACTATAAAGGGTTAACAAGTTCAGTAGCATAGCTGTCACCTGACCAGAGGACCAATCAGGAGCCAGGATACTTTCAAATCTTGAGGGAGGAAGTTTCTGTGTGTGCTGTTAGTTTTCTGGTTGTTGTTCACCCTGGGGGCTCAGAGGAATCAGAGGAGCAACCAGGTTTCTCTCCAATCTCCCTGATACAGGTTCTTATAGATTCAAAATAGTGAGTACTAGATGATAAAGCGAGCAAGGCTTATGTTGTTTTCTTTATCTGCAAATATGCATTTGGCTGGAAGGAGTTCAAATTTGTATTTTGCTGAAAGGATTTAATTTGTACTTGAATACTTAGGCGGGAGGGTATTCCCAGTGTCTATACTGAAAGACCCTGTACCTATTCCATTTTAATTTACAAAGATAATTTTTACTATTTTTCTCTCTTTATTAAAAGTTTTCTTGTTTAAGAACCTGATTTGGTTTTTATTCTGGTGAGACCCCAGGGGACTGGTCTGATTCACCAGGGAATTGGTGGGGAGAAAGGAGGGAAGGGAGAGAGAGAGGCTGAATTCTCTCTCTGTATTAGGATACTTTCTCCCTCGCCGGGAGACGTCTGGGAGGGGGAAAGAGAAGGAGGGAGGAAGGTGCAGTTTTCTCTCTGTTTTGTGATTCAAGGAGTTTGAATCACAGTGATCTTCCAGGGTAACCCAGAGAGGGGAAGCCTGGGAGAGGTAACGGTTGGGGAAAGGGTTTTCTTTCCTTGTGTTGAGATCCAGAGGGTCTGGGTCTTGGGGGTCCCCGGGCAAGGTTTTGGGGGGACCAGAGTGTACCAGGCACTGGAATTCCTGGTTGGTGGCAGCGCTACGGGTTCTAAGCTAGGGATTAAGCTTAGAGGAATTCATGCTGGTACCCCATATCTTGGACGCTAAGATTCTGAGTGGGGATTGTACCATGACAGAGTCATTTGGGCTATAATTTCTGAATTGGTACTGGGGTACCATACAGATCTGACTACAGCAGTTATTAATTGGACAGTGAATCCAGACTTGGGTAGCCGGTTAAACCCTGACCCGAAGTATGGATAAATTACTTGATTTATTTTAAGTCATGCCTTTATCGCCAATCCTTTTTCACATTTCAGTGCAAATGTGGTATTTCCTCATTAACTTGCTTTATATATTTTATTTATACATATTTCTAATCTTACATACAAAATCTGTGGGACTAAGAAATTGTTGACATACTGATGTAATACAGCAGAATTTGAACATCTATTATTTCATATTTAAACTTCATAAACACTAGCTGTAAAACTCATTGATGTCACCTCTGCATAATTCTATTACGTTAACCATAAGGGAGCTATGCATGTCTTACCTGTGACTGAAAGACATACGCACAATTCAACACAGCGAATCCCACCAGCACAGTGTGCGCAGAGATAGGCAATTCCCAACGCCCTGCACTGTGAAACCTAGCAGCATCTACAGACATGGCCATTTCTGATGCTGAGAGCTAGAGAAAGGGCATGGTTGGATGATACAGTCTACTGCTCACATTTTGTCTATGGATCTGCCTTTGGGATTACCAGTCATTGGTATGACAGTAGTTATTAACATGTTTATACTTCCTTTTAGTCAAAGCTCTCTACAATCTTTATAAAAAACAACTCTGCCCAGATCAAAATGAAAATGCCTCTTAAGTGGCAGCCTCAAGAAACTGCCCTTTGTGCAATTGACCCCCCTGGGGAGCTGACCAGATTCTAGTATTTTACAGGCCACATAGAGGCACAAGTACCAATACTTGTTACTGAATACTTTCCCTCAATAGGGAGATGAAGAGGCACTTTTGCCCGACCGACTCTCCCCTCTGCTTTTCCAGTGCTAGAAAAACCTCAGACATATGCTCCTGGCATAGTAGTTCTGACACCATTAACTGAACCTGACACCCTACCTGAACAAACCTATGAGGCCAGTTACCAGACGCCCACGGTGGACCAGGAGAGAACTGGAATAAACCCAGATTGGTGGTCGCAGAAAGTAGGCCAATGGCAAAAATAAGGCTGACTAGCAATTGTCAGGGAGGGACAGAAAGGCGCAAGAACCACATTCTGTTGTAGAAAGTCAGAGAAAGGAAGCAGCAGCTGGAGGAGAAGATGGCCACCTACATAACAGTGCAGGAAATCCAATTGCAAGATGTAGTATGAGTGTTCAAAATGCAGACTCTCTTAGTGGTCAGCAAACCATTATCCACCCATTGCCTCACACAGCAGGGTGTAATGTTTCACCTGAAGGGCAATGAGACCACAAAATAGTTGGTGTCTTCATTCTGTTAAATATTAATTCATTTATTTTAGTCTATTTTAATACCCTTCCATCAGCACATCATAATGCAAATCCACCTCTGTGTGCTCTTCTTCCATAACCCATGCAGTTCGTTCAGCCAAAACATATATTTCTGTTTTTACACTGGGCTACCTTTTAGGTGCTGTCATTTCCAAACCATCACTTCACATAGATGTGACCTTCCTTCCCGGTATTCCCTCCTATACTCCCCCACCATTCTCTCCTAACCCACCATGATCCTCGATCCTCTCCTAACAAAACTGTGTCTGTTTTTGACCACCTAATTCCAAGCTTGTGCCTTCATCTTCAGCACACATACTTCAATCATTCCAGAGGTTTCATTGACTCTAATTAAATGCGGTGCTGTTATTATTTCACAGTCTCTTTTGTCCTGGCACACATGAATCTTCTGGATTCTCGATGACAAGATATGAACCCTCCAGATTCTTTGCAGTTCAGATAATTGGGATACACTTTGGATAAAGCATCTCGGATAAGGGGGTCCTGAACTAAACTGAACCGCTGAATCTTTTGAAGATCACTCCATGCAATTATACTTGTGTTGTGTTTTTCCAATATTTGATGAAGGAAGACATATAAATATATGGAAAAATATTCTCCTGACCAAAAATGTTCTTTGGTATGAATGTGAGCACTATAGACAAGATCATGTATATCTTGAAACAAAGTGAATGTAAATTCTATGGATCTAGTGGCAAAATGAAAAAAGCAGCAGCAGCTACAGGTAAATCAAAAAAACCCTGTTATTAACTGAATGAATAGGGAAGTGAACAATATTGTCTGTATTCAGGAAGATGCAGGAAGCAGTAAGATATTTTTGGTTCACTTTTCATGAATCAGGAGACGATTGAGACTTCTGTCACTAGGGAAATCTCTTTTCTTCCCATTGTGAGAAGTGGAAGGGATTCATATCCTCTGCTCTCCATCCCTCTCTATTTGCTATTTTGTCCAACAGCAATAGGCAAACACAGTAAATGAATGTTTTGGCAAATATGTTCAGAAATCAAATAGTTAATGCTGACAGGTAAACTTGCTATGACACTTCACAGATAACACTCTTAAATGACTGGAGCAGTTCACTCCTCTCAGAGGTATTGCTTCAAGCTGACCAGTGACTCAGGAAAACAACATTGCCCTGGTTACCATGAGTTTGTATTTGGACTGTATTCTTTACACCCATAAGGAAGAGAGGGTTTTTTTTTTAAATGGAAGCTTAGATTCTGAAGTGCAGTTCTGCTGTATCGGATAGGCTCTGTATCAGATTCCTAGGGTGCAGAATAATCTTAAACAGCATTAGCAAGTGTGGCTATAGTTCTGCTGTGGGCCCCTACGCTGCTCTAAACAAATCTCATGTGCACAATGATGCTCAACAGAATAGTACATGGAGCCAGTGCAGAGCTGAAGAGACATTGCCTCGCTATTCTAAAGGAAACAAGAAAAGTCTGAATGTGAAAGGACCCTATAAAATGTAAGGGTGAGAGATGCAATCCAAAAGCAGAAAAGTCAGCTCTTGGGGAATAAGGATAACCTAAGTGTTTTAATTCAGGTTAATAAACAGAGCACAACATTCACGCTATTTATATTCTTGCATATCCTCACGTCAGGTTGAATTAATGGTCATGTGATTATTGCTCCCACACGGTGATGCAGACACAGGCATTCTTTACTTCACATTCAGCTTTTTTAAAAAACATTTTTCAAACTTTACAGTCAAGAATCAGGAAAACTCATACTCTCAGGCTTAGCCTTTGTCTCTCTTTTTATTCCTATTTTACACTTGTCCACCCTACCCAATGTACCAGAAGCAAGCCTGTAAGGTACTGAAAGCTTCAGCATGAAGAATGTTTTCAAATGAGTCAGATGTGAAGTGTTAAGATCTGCCACTTTTGTGTCAAGATTACAGACAGCTCAGCCTTTTTTTGGATAGGAATCATCTGAAAATCCTAATCCTTATCATTTTTATTATTTATTTTAAAATACTGTTGGGAAGTTTTGCTCATCCAAATATATTGTACAGGCTCTGTGCTTTCATTTGGACAGGAATTACAATTGTATCTCTTGCAATTCTTTCCAGTCTGCACACCACTTAGGGCTAGTCTTCACTATGGGAAGCTGGACGCTGCTGCAATCGATGCAGGTGAACCACAGTGCTTCCTTACACTCCCTGCACTGAGAATCATCGCAAACTCACATTATGCTTAAGTGACAATTCACCTCTACTTTCTCAGAAAAAGAACTTCCTTTTCACTGAATTGACAACGGGGGGTGAGCAGGCGAGACCATGTTTATATCCATCCTTGCAAGGTACACTGATTTATTTTTTCTTGTTATTCTGTGTTTTTAGCCAGTTTCTCCAGATTGTTGCTCGAGCTTCTCTAAAAACCTTAATCCTATCTAGTTCTTTGAAATCAACTGCTTCAATGCACTCAAGGAATTATGATTCTTGGTTTGATGACTAAACGTGCCATGGAGTTCTATTTATGCAGATAGCTAAACAATCTATGATAGAGTCCAAATCATCCCTTTGCAGTGCATAGATATTAAAGGGATACTGTAAAGATATAAATCATATTTTAATGTAGATGGTATGAACCTGGATTGGATCAGAGCGGCATAAATGTTACAGACTGTTAGCGTCTGAACACAGACGCTCCCTGACTTATGCAAGCGTTCTGTTCCGGAATGCCTTACATAACTCAAATTTTGCATAAGTCGGAAACGTATACCCAACCATTATGCAAAAAAACAAAAAAGAAACCCACCCTTCTATTTCCAGCTTATGGAACATTTTCCGTAAGTGCAGATTTGCGTACGTCGGGTTTGCGTAACCTGGGGGGCGTCTGTATGCTCAGGAATGATATTTTTATATCTCTATATATTCACCAACATCCTATGTAAGTTAGACTCAGAACTATTTAAAAGTGCTTCTCAGATCCTCTAAAATGAGTAGTGAATGGATACTGTCCTTTGGTGTAGTGGACTGTGGCTCAGAAAGACCAGACACTCAACTTACAGATGCCATGAATCTCCAAGCTGCAAAAGTGTGCAGTACACTGACAACCAAGTAGTTTTGCATATCCACAGATTTATTTTTTAAATATATAATTTTAAACCCTTATGGGTTCATTTTATTACCTTACATCATTACAACAGACAACATTATTTTATGAAGTTTACTTTTAATCATTTATACTCTTTCGGTTTTGTGGGGGGATTTTTTTTGTTTGTTTTAGTTTCATTTCATTCTATTTATTTTTAGGTTACACATATTAAATAGTGAAGGCAGATGTTAGTCATTTTCGCCTCTAGATTTTCCTGCATTAGTACAATGCTAGACTGTTTGGGTTTCAAAATCTGCAGGGGTGCATTTAAATTTAAATATATTGTAAGTACTTTTTAAAAAGTCATCCACTCACTCCAATTAATATTAAATTTCATAAATTCACACACACATAACGAAAACATAAATTTGGAGCACTGGAGTGTTTCAGGTTGATGACCAGATTTCCTTAGTTACTCTCCCCAATATCTGGGTCTGAGTTTGAGCGTAGGCATGACTAAAACACAGACTGATATGGGGATGGGTCTCTTGATAGGCCACTGGCATAAGACACTTCCTGCCAAGTAAGCCAATCCCTTTGGAGGTGGTTTGATGCCAGTGTTGAAACAAAAGGGTCAAAACTCCTTTTACTGGGCCCAGACTTTGGGGGCAGTGAACTTTGAAGGACTTTGGTGTGATCTGAACAAGACTACAGGAGCTAAATGGGTAAATGGGTTAGTGTTCAGTTTAACTTTCAGTAAGAGGCTTTTCCACTTGTCTGTGAGTTGTGCCAAGACCAGTGGTGACAGAACTCTTCCTTTCTTTCTTTCAGAAGAAAAAGAACAACACTTAAAAAAAATATCATAAGCCTTCAGTGTTAAACTTCTTTACTCAGCTAAATTTAAAAAAGAAATGTTACACTGAAATTGTTGGGAATAACAGACAATTGTAATTCTTTTTTTCCCTTTACAAATTCAAGGATTGTGGAGGAGAAAATCTGTATTCTGAACTGAAAACAATAACATTAAAAAGTAATCAATGAGGTTTTATTACACAGTCTCTTTATCATTCATCTTCATTGCTATATCATTAATGTGATCAGAAATGTACAATCTTACAAGATAGGGATGTAATTTAAAATCCTCTTGGAGAAACAAAAGCTAAAATCTATTGACAAAAAACCAGACCATAGTGAACACCTAAATGATTAACTCCTCTGATGCATAAAATTTCAGAAGGGTGGAATCTAAGCATTCAGGTAATACGGCATGGGACAAGAACCGAAATAAATAGAACTGCCTGGCTCCACTGGACTTGTCAGGGAATACAACAATGGACTACTAAGATCCTGTGTTGAGGAAGCAAATTTGTAAAAATTACCTGAAACATGCTGCATATGTTCACTTAAATAAAACTTACAGAATAACAGAAATGGTTTTCTAAGTTTATTTTTTAAATGGAATTTCTTTTAATATAATGAACCAATACAAACAAAACATGACCATTTGTTATCAATATCCAAAATTAAAGATACTATTAACTGTGAATCACCTACATATACAGAGCCATTCTCGTACCCAGGAAGCAATGCATGACAGAACTGCAGATGATAATAAAGTGAACTGGGGAAAAAAATCAGTCTATTTCACTGTAAGTGAACAAGTCCATATGTATAATCCATTCCCTTGCTATTCCTGCTATACAGTACTTTAAATGTCTCACATGATGGGCCTCTTCTAATGCATTTAATTAAAATACTACCAGAAGTCATAATAAAAAGGATTGAAGATTTTTTTAATATCCTAAAACCTCAAGCTCTTGTATTATGTTCTATTAAAAAGGAAATGAAAAATGAAGCCACATTTTGGGACTTAAGATAATTACAAGATTTGCAGCTTGTGGGGGGAGCTTCAGTTGAAAAAAAAAATAAGTTAATAGTTACCAGTCTGTTTAAAATATGAAACTTATCTGGGTCTATTATTAAAATACTAAAAACTTCTTAACTTTCACTCATTTAAACTCTCCTGATACTTGTTCACAAATTTCATAACCCTAATAACCCATAACCCATTGTTTCTAGCATGTCAGTACAAATGTCAAACAGAGGTCAGTGCTCACTGAACAGATAGCTGTTTAATATTTTGTTTGTCTTCATCATGTGTGGTTTGATGTCTTAGTACACCTTTTACATCTTGCTCTGAATACAGAATTATTCATTTCCCCGTTTTTTTTTAATGACGCTCATCATACTAGAATCCAACTGCTTCACAAACATTAATGACTTTATCTACATAGATAAATGGGGAGGTAGGGAACTGGTATCCCCATTTTACAGATAGGGAATTGAGGCACAGAGGGATTAAGGTCAAAAGTGTCCACTAGTTTTGGATGCCCAATTTGAGAATCCTAGGCACTGGTTTTACAGCATATTTAGCATTTTATAGCACTTTAATCGTTCAAGGCAGAGCCCCCCTTGACTTCAGTTGCATCTGTGTGTGCTCAGCAGCTCTGTAAGTCAGATCCCAGGGTCTCAAGCTGGGCTGCCAGAAAATGAGGGATACTTTTACAAGTTTGGCTGACGTGAGTTTCCCAGAATTACACAGGAACTCTGTGGCAGAGGCAAGGATAGAATCCAGTTCTCCAGGGTAGCATTCCATTGCCTTGACAATGAGACTTTCTCTCTCATCCTGTAATCCCCTAGCTCATTCGCCACAGGCCTTCAGGTTCTGCAACAAATGAGGCAGGAGTTCTACAGACCTAAGCACCTACTTCAGGCTACAACTCTAATTCATCTCCAGAGCAAGTGCACCCATTCAATGAATGAAGCAGGGGTCCTATGGAAAAAACAGTATGTTATTGTGTTATTAATGATTATATTACAATGCATATGCACAAAGCGGGGGACATGAATTAAGGTTACACAGGAAATTTTAATTCTCCATTTCCTAACTTTTTAGTCATGACTTTGAAACCCTGACATTCTTATATTGTACCATTTTATATGTAATTTCCTAAGTCTTTTTTTTTAAATAGCAAACTTAAAAAAATACAAATTCCATCATGTGGAACTATATTGACCCCCACGCATCAACAGTAGGATTGAGATATTTAGAGCCACAGCATGAGCTAGCGAAGTGACTGACAATAGTAGTAGGTTGTCATCCTCTAAGTGTATAGCTACATAGTTGTTTTTATAGCTATTTGCTGAAAGAAGAGGACTATTGAAGCTCAGGAATCCTGTGTTCAGTTCCAGGTGTTGGAGGAGAGAGTTCTCTGGTTGTTACAGATTTCTATCCCTGTTCCCCCCAAGCCTGACCTCTTTTCCCCTAAGCCTTTCTAGCCTGTCCTAGTCCCAAATGTTCCTATCCCTGTCTCTATTACTCCTCCAAGCTCCTAATTTCTCTAAATTGCAGTCAAGTGGTCTCTTCTTTCTCCTCCACAGTGCCTGGGCACCAGCAGGGGGCATTCAGAACACAGAAGAGACAGAATCCCTACTCTTCTGGAACAGGGGATGGGATGGGAAGGGGAGGAATGCAGTGAGAGGGATGAGGGGCAGGGGGTGGGACGGGGAGGGATGCAATGATGTGGGATGGGGATTCAGAGGAGCTGGGACAGAGAGGGATGCAATGATGGGGGGATGGGGTGCAGGGAGGGGTTGGGATCAGGAGGGATGCAGTAAGGGGGATCGGGGTGGACGGGGAGGGGTGTGAGGGCGAGGGGTTGGGATGGGGAGGGATGCAGTAAGGGGAAGATGGGAGGGTGGGGGGGTTGGGACGAGGGAGGGATGGGGAGGTGACAGGGAGGGATGCAGTGAGGCAGATGGGGGTGCAGCCCCATTCCCAGCAGTCGGAGACGGGGATACACATATCTCCAACTCCTGGGTACTGGCGATGGGGCGACAGAGCGTGGTTCACAGAAGGCACATGCCGCAGCTCAAGCGCAGCCACAGGAGGAGCGGGAGGAGAAGGAGGCCAGGCAGCAGCAGGATAGAAATGCGCCATGCGACCCCTTAACAGCCACCTGCTGAGTGCTCGTGAGCAGCGCTAGTTCCTTCCCTGCCCTGACCCAGCCAATGGCAGCTGTGCCTGCAGGCATCCAGACCTCCCCTGGTAGCCCCTAAGGCTAGGAGCCAGATATGCCGGCTGCTTCCTGACCCGGGAGCCGCACGGGCTGCAGCACAGCGGCTAGCAGGGAGTCTGCCAACCATGCTGCAGCGCCGTGAACTGGACATTTAACCACCCAGTCGGCAGTGCTGACCGGAGCTGCCAAGATCCCTTTTCAACCGGGTGTTCCAGTCCAAAATGGGACACCTGGTCACCCTACCTTCCAGGTGCTGAGAGGAACAACGGCAAGAAAAGTCCTGGTTAGTCTTGGAGTCCTATGATGTAGCATGCTCTGTAATTCTACAGGCCTAGCACAGGTGTGGTTTGGTCAGTTCTCAGGAGTTCTGAGGAGATGGAACGTGCTTAATACAGATGGAATCTTTAGCTACAGTAACAAGCATCTACTTGTTACTTGCATGTGCCTTTACTGACATTTGCCTTGTAACTTTGTCAAACCAGGGTGAATTTTCACAAGGATGGCAAAAGGCACAGCCACCTCTCCCCGCCAAATATCAAATCTCTGTTCCAAAGCATGGAGGCACTACAGCTTCTCACTATGTTTTTTTTTTTTTTAAGTGGATAAAACAAAATATTTCCCCTAATTTTCTTCTCAGAAACGACTGAACTGTTCTTTTTAAACTTTTCAAAGTAATCTAGCCTTAGGCACACACCTGGCATGGAAAATTTCAGTCAAAGCAGTTAGAATGTGGTGACGTTGTAAGGCAACTGAAAACATGAACTTATAATGGAAAGTGTTAAGCAATGATGCTAGGTGCCCCACCTATAATTATATATAAATATGTAAGTATTTATATTAATAGAGAGCTTGGAAGCCTGGCATCTATTTTGCTTACACTATGCAAGCACACAGTAAGAAAAAGTCCCTGCCCTGAAAAGAAGCTAAAATATATTGTGTTTAAATTCATAATCCAATAATACTGCATCATACCACCAATTCTACTCAAACTCTATCACTGGTATCGAGAAACTAGTTATTACTTTGCCCTACAAGCCGCTGCTGGAGAAGCATTTACCTTGTAAAGAAAAAAACAGATTGTAAAGAAAAAAACAGATTTGATATTAAACTGATCCATACGTAACTATGAATTTGTGCACCTCCCTAAAGACAGTAAGGGAAGTACGAAGGCATTGTGACTTGCTCAACCATTCTGTCAGGTTATAGTGAACAGTGTGCGTGCATGTGTGTGTGAGAGAGGGAGAGAGAGAGATGTCCATGTTTCTCTTCCGAAAATAATACCTATACAGGATTGATGGATACAGACAGTATTTCTAATGGCCTTTTTAATTGGCACAATGATGATTAATTGGTGCATTCACAAAACACCAGGAGTTCTCATTACCGAACAGCATGATGTGCAGGCACACCGTGTGGGTGACCATTATTACTAAATAGCCATCAGATCATAAGATGCACAGAAGATAAATTGTATACAAGGATCTGAACCACAGAAGCTGAAACCTACTACTGGGACAGCAAGATGATTCTATTTCTTACTTAATACATTATTTTAGGTGTCCATATGCTCAAAAGAAATATTGAAGGTTCAGAAAATAAGAAGCATTGAAATAAAAAGACTATGCATACCAATATACTACACAACACAGATTTATGCATACCACGAATACAGTGGTTGCCACTGCAAAGTCAACATTTATCCATGGTGGTATTCAAGATACTATAATTGTTCCTTTTCAAGAATGGGAGATATCTCAGATACCACAGATCAGCAACTTTTGGCAGATAATTACTTTTTAACTGTTTGTGATCACCACAAAAGGAGAAAATTAATTATGTAACTGCTACCATTTTCACTGAAGCATTAATGTTTTCACTAAAGCATTTTATCTTTTTGCACAAATACACCTTATTGTCACTCTAAATCAACCAAGATTATGGAAAGAAAAAAAAGTCTGGCTAACTCACCCTGTCAATTCCACCTCACAGTGTTTATTTGGCAGTTAAGACAACCACAGAAACAGGATGCATGAAGTGGAACAAAATAAAAATATGAGAACCCTGCAGGATCTCTGCTTTTGAAAAGTACTTTTGTAGTACTACTGAGTATTGGGCTTAGTGGAGCTGTGATTGTGGTGCTGGAGGGGCCACGCTGAGAAAGCTTACTCAAGGCAAACTGTAAGGAATAGGGCAGACAATCCCCAAAATGGCGGTTTATTCTATAATTAGATTCACCAAGCCAGTAACCAAACAGCTTCTGTAATACTACACTGGTTCCCAAGAAGCCAAAACACAGCCCCCTTTAAGCAATCCAGTCTTTGACTCCCATCCAGAAAGCCAAGTCCAATATAGTGAGAGATTACTGAAAACTTTATTCACCATATTTCAAGTTCTACCAATCCCAAAAGATCGAACACATTGTCCACCACGTCAATGAATATCTCAGATCTGCTTAAACTTTGACAAGGAAAGTCTAAGCCACAAGAGGAAGGTGTCCAGGTTTACTCTGGCTTTACCCTGGAATTCTCATGGAAGAATTTGAACAAACTCTACATATGGACTGTGTATTGGAGTATAACCTTTGAAACTGATTCAAGAAAGACTTTTACAAATCAGCAGCCCCACCAGCTCTGCTATGAAACTGACCTAAGAACTTTACTCATATCTGCTGGAGTTTGTTGCAGAGTTTGTCACGCTCCCAAGAAAGCATGGCTGTGGCTTTAGCCTTAGTCCATTGTGCCCCTGAAGCCAAGTTATTAACCGCAATCTTTAGCCATCCTGAGTCCTGGCCATCAAACACCTTGACAAAGACAGATTCTGATGCAATATTCTGTGGGAAGCCGCTGTAGGGACTTGGCTGTCTGGATGGGAGCCAAAGGCTGGATTACTAAAGGGGACTGTATTTTGGCTTCTTGGGAACCAGTGTAGTACAGTAACTCCTCACTTAACATTGTAGTTATGTTCCTGAAAAATGTGACTTCAAGCGAAATGATGTGAAGCTAATCCAATTTCCCTATAAGAATGAATGTAAATGGAGGGGTTAGGTTCCAGGGAAAAATTTATAAAGGCATTATATACATTTTAAACAAGCAATTTAATACAGGTATTAAACAGGCTGGCGGCCTCCCATCAGCTCCCCTAGCCCCACCCCCAAGCGCCTCCTGCCCGCTGCTGGACCCCGTGGATCAGCACCTCCGCCTACTTCCCCTGCCTCCTGCCCACGGCAATCAGCTGTCTTGCGGCATTCAGGAGCCTGGGGCAGGAGCGAGGACCCGGCGCGCGCAGCCTCCCCGCTCCCTTCCCTGTCTCCTGAATGCTGCAAACCAGAGGGTGGGAGGTGCTGGGAAGGGGGCATGGGGAGCTGATGGGGGGGGGCTGTCAGCCCCAGACAAAGCAGGTGGCCAAACGACATTATAGCGGAGCATTCTACAACTTTAAACAAGCATGATCTGTAATGGAGCAGGGATGTAACATCGAAACAACATTAAGCGAGAAGATGTTAAGTGGGGAGTTACTGTATTACGGAAGCTGTTTGGCTACTGGCTTGATGATATCTAATTATAGAATGAACCTGCAGTTTTGGGGATTGTCTGCCCTATTGCTTACAGTTTGCCCTGAGTAAGCATTCTCAGTGTGGCCCCTCCAGGCCCCACGGACACAGGGGCACAACAGTATTATAATCATAACTGTTCGCATTTATACAGTAAACAAACACTTGTCAGGGATGGTCTGGGCATACTTGGTCCTCAGTACTGGGGGCTGGACTAGATGACCTCTCAAGGTCCCTGCCAGCTTTACAATTCTATGACTCTAAGAAATTGGTTCAATAAAAGATAATATCTCACTCACTTTGTGTCTCACATTTATACAGTGTCATCATCCCGAGGATCCGAAAGACTTCTCAAACTGTTACACTTCCACCGGGATGGAATGGCTATAGCCAGCTAGTGCACAGCACACTGAAGACAGTGATAGAACAAGAATATAGTTGCCAATGACATAGGGGCAATCGTATCACCACAAAAAGTGTCATCAGAGCTTTACTCTCACTGCAGAATAGATAGGAACTCTGGCAAAAAAATGCAAATGTAGGTGCCTAAAGTTAGGCTCCTAGGTCTGTATTTGGCACCTAAAATAAAAAAGCGGTCTGATTTTCCAGAGGTGCTGAGCTCCCACAAAGTCCACTGGAGCCAATAGGTGCTGCAGGTGGCCCAGCACCCTTGAAAATCAAGCCCAAATACTTCTATTTAGCTACCAATTAAATATTTGTTAAAACAACCTTATTTAGGTATCTAAAATTGTGGGGCCATTTTTTAAAGTCACTTGCAAAAGACACATATACCCTTAACCACATAGAACTCAATTTATCTACCTCCAAAGGATGCAAGAACAAGTACATAATGCCATTATTTAAACCTATGGTTACAAGGAATCTAGATGTTTCAAACCTGAAGCCATCACCTCCAGTTATGTGTTCAAATACATGTTCTAAACCAGAACTCCTGTCTGGTGGTGATGAAAGAGCTGTTCATCCTGCTCCAACGTTATAAGTGCTGATCAGAGCTTTGCTTGCACCATTTGTAGGAGCAGTCTCCACTTAGTCCAGGTGAGTCGTGGATCAAATACTATAGCAGAGGCTGGGTGTTTGCATGGAAGAGGAGAGGAAGATCCACATGTCTCAACAGAGAGAGTAGAGAAATAGATGTTTCAACTTCCTCAGGAAAGACAGGAATCTGAGAAAAGACCTCCTATCTACCATAAAGAGTAGTTCCCAGAGAAAGGGAACAGGAGCAGAATGTGTATCTGGATGAGATGAATGGGGAATACTAGGGACAGGAATAAATCAAATGAGGCACGATGAGACAAACACATTTCCTCTTCCCACCCCCACATGCACATCCAGCCCTTCTTTTAAATATAAACAAATGTATCATTAAACAGAGCATCCATTAGAGAAACGATTCAATGATAGAAAAAAATCAGTAATATAAATAATGTATAGAATAGTTGGCAGTAATGCAGCATCTTCACTTCTTCACTCAAGAAGTGTCCTAAATAACACACCATCATTTGCCAGCTAGTATCAGTTAGGTCTCTTATTTGACTTGCACTGTCTTCCTTACAACTTTTCCAAGCAGACAAACTTGCCACAGCCCCAGCAATTTTCTCATAATTTCTACCCATTACCCATCCCCACACAAGACAAGAACTATGGCCTATAACCTATCTTTACTACCCACCTGCCCTCCCCAACTCCTCAGCAAAACTCATGCAATGGAAGACATAATGATAAGGGTCATTACTGCACAAAGATAAAACCTGCCTGCACAGATCTGCAGCCATAGAAGTTGGAGCTTCACTGAGTTTGTATATTACATAAATAGGGTGACAATTTTGTAGTTCCAGTTAGCTACCTCCCCTAACAATTATTCATGTGGCAATGTGCTCATTGCTCTACTAGCCAGATAGCCCTTATCCCAAAAGCTATGCAAGATAAATGGAAGGCTAATGAACTTTTGTGTGGTATTGTTAATGTAACTGGCATTAACACAGTGAGACCCTCCATCAGTCCATGGGAGAGAATACTCCTGGTGCTGGTGACTGATTCCATATTCTCTCCCACCCACTCCCAAGGCTGGCTGGCCATTCACTATCTTCCTTCCTTCCTATGAGGACATTTCTCTAGATGCAATCAGCAGGTCAGCCTAACTGGACAAGGGCTAGGGAGAGAAATGGGGTAGATCTGAGCTCCTAGTGGAGATGGAAGTGTCCTTAAAGTGAGAGTAGAGGCTGGGGGCATTTACTGTCAGGGCAGAGACATGTAGGCAGGTATAAACATCACTGGGAGCTTTCCGCCCAAGAGCAGGACCTTACGGCTACCTCACTAAGATTCATTTTATGATAAATCTCCAGCTTTCATTTTGCATATTCATCTCATATGTGCAGCATGACCAAATATAAGGCCAAGTCAAAACTGTTAAAGGAGATATGCTTTGTCCATGACAATAATGCGTAGTAAAAGAGCTCAGTGTTCTTGAGGATTTTCCAAACCAATCTTAAATGTATTTGAATTAATAGGAATTAGATTAAGTTGTACTTGCTTTGGATAGAAACTAGTGTATATCCATCTTATTTTAAATTTACATGAACAGCTTAAAAGTGCATCATCTGCCACAGCTAAAATGTACTGCCTGCCAAGTTTAAGTACAATATATTTAATTTTCACAAGGGTTGAATGTATAAGACAGAGATGAAATGTCATGGAAAATCACTTTCACCTAATAACCATAAAACACTCGCTGACCATAACAATGTGAACTTTTTTGCAGTATTAAAATGTATAAATTTTGATTGAAAAACAGATGAATTATTTTACTTTTTCAAATGACTTAAATAGCAAGTAGTGAAATATGTCCAGTACAAATGGTTTAACATTTAAACAGGCTGAAAGATTCCCAGGTTCCTGAAAAATTATAATTTTGTTGGAATACATATCCTCGTTTTTTTAATGATTCATAGCGTTCTATAAGCTTGCCAAAAAGAAGCTCATAGTACAGGAAGAAAATGAGGGGAAATATAACATACACAATTGTCCATAAGAACACTTACCAGATGAATCATCTATCCTAACATTTCCTTTGGGGAAAGGATATTTACAGCAAAGGATACTTAACCAAACAAAACATGGCTCAGTTATGAATACTATCTAGGTCTTTTGTGGGGGGAAAATGGATAAAAACTTGAATAATTCTGTTTAGACTTTAAAGAAAAGGCAAGAGAATTAAATGCTATCTGAGGACCTTTTTTCTTCAGATGAGTTTGTTTTACTAAGGAGTTTATGAAAATAAATTGACACAAGCCAACTTGATATGTTTTTTCCCTATCTTTTATTAGCCAGAAGATTATATTTAAAAATCATCACTGACATAATAAATCAAACTGTTTTGCCCCAGGCTCCTTCTGGGATGTCAAAGACGTATGACACTTGATTTGTTCTAGTCTATTGTCAACTCTGTTGAGCCATTAGCAGCATCTTGATGTACTTAAACGGGAAAGCTAAATTAAAGAATGGACTTGAAATTTTAAGCCCTGGGGCACAAAAGGTTGAACATGTCATAAAGAAAACATATTTTATTTCCCAGAAAGGTTGTCAGTATCTCATTACCTCAGCACTTCTCTTAGCTGCTGTGTGGAGCAGGGATGTATAGTTAGCTCTAAATGAAGTTCATTCATCTGTCCTGTAGATTAAAAGAAAGGAATTTTTGCAGTGATGAAGGGAGCTTGAGATGGATGGAGAAGATACTTGGAAATGCCTCAAGGGACCCCAGGTGAACAAGCTTAGGCAAAAAAAGGACTGAATTGGGGGTGTGGCCCACCAGAAACTTCTAAGTGCTGTTGAATGGAACTTGATTTCTTTCCTTTAATAAAAACAAAGATGAAAGGGGAAAATACAGCTCTGCATTTTAAAAAAGTGAACACAAAACAGGCTTCTATTACATTACTCAGCCTAGCTTTTTATTATTAGGGGACTTCTCATTCATTGAGCTGAGAGAATAGTTTCTGGACATACCAGAAGGCCTACAGACAGATTTAAAATACATTTAAACAACTGGTTTGATTCTGATGCACATTGTCAAATTACTAATTGCAGTTCTGGTGATTGTGAAATTCTGAGCATTCACATGTCAGGAAGAGAAATCACAAGTGAAATCTGGTAGACAAGGAGAAATGAAGAGCATGGCATTTGGAGAGGGAGAGGCAGAATGTATGTGTATAATATATATGGAAGTAATTGAACAATACTAGATAAAGAGGAGTCACCAATGTATTATCAGTGACTGGCGCCAGTCATAAGAGATGATTGGAAAAATGCCTGCACAGAAACAAAGAGAAAAATGACAGGAGAAGATTTATCTTTAGCCATAGCTTCAACTGATTTGATTCATGACAGCATTAGTTTTAATGAAGAAACAGCAGCAATTCTCATTTTCTTCCCGAGGAAGAACTTTCTGGGATGGAAGAAATAACCATCCTGTGAAGCAGTCCAAGATAACAAATAGTGTTATCTCAGGGGAAAACTTCCTAACTGTAAGAACAGTAGGACAATGGAACAGACTGTATCAGGAGGTTGTAGAAGTCTCTCCACTGGAAGTTTTCAAGATGAGGCTGGATAGCCATCTGTCCTGAATGGTTTAGACGCAATAAATCCTGCATCTTGACAGAGGAGTTAGAGTAGATGACCCTTGCGGTCCCTTCTAGCCCTGTGATTCTATAACTAATAGAGAAAGCAGCCCTGAAGATCAGGGAGAGAGAGGTTGTCACTGGGCCCAGATGATGTCATTAGCCTAGTAATAACACATATCCTCAAAAAGGTATCATTGCTATGACAAAGCAGCATTTAAACTATAAATGGTACTTTTAAAGTAGCATGGTCATTCTCCGGTCCTACGTCTGAAATGAATTTGTTCTAAATCTCATCTCTGCAATGCTCAGAAAACCAGAATTCTGCAGTCACACCCACATCCATGACAATTAAATTATTAGACAAAGAAAAACAAACACACCACAAAAATGATCACTTAGCAATGAAAAACCATCTCTTGCAGGGCCTGATTCAAAGTCCACTGAAATCAACTGAAAGACTCCCATTGAGTTCAATGGGTTTTGGACCATGCCCTCGCTGTATACCCATCATTGCTAACTTCTCTCAGGTTTTTCCGTAACGCCTATCTTCTTGTTATCTAAACCCTGAAGACTCAGTGCACACTGTCTGCTGAGATTGGATACATTATGACTAATTGCAAAATGCTTCCAGCTTCTGATGAAAGACTTCTTCAATGTGAGAACACTGCTGAGAAGTCTTAACAATAGTTTTAAAAAAATCCACTCGATGTACATTGTAATTCAAAATATTGTCTTGTAAAGCAGCATTTTCCAATACCTCTAATTCATCTGAAAAAATAAATTCAATTTAAGGAAAAAAAAACATTTTTACTGCCTTCTCTAGTGGGAAAAGATAAATCAATACTTCATAAAATATAATATGTACTAAGAAAATTTTCAACAATATGCATGAATCTGACGTCAAACAAACCAAAATGAAATACCAAATAGTCTATGTTTTAAGAGCAAGAAAACATTCTTTCACTCTAGCTAAATAGATTTAATGGGAAATAAAAATTTCTATAGCTGTCAAACTCCAATCAGACAAACGCCTCAAATGCTGAACCCTACGGCCAGTATTATATAATTGCTTTTTTAAGGGTTTGTTAGGAGCTTCATACTGTATCAAAAATCTTTGTGGAGGCAAAGGCAACCTTTAAAGGTCTCATTCATTTGGACTGTGCCTCATTTCCATTATTCCCAAGGCTCATGTAGATTTTTATCCATCCCATTCTTTGCAAGGTCGTATTCTTCTGTCACTTTACTCTTCTTATACCCCAAGCTTCGAGATCTGCAAATACAGCCTTATTAAGCTTAAATACAGTTCATCCTCACATCAAAAAATTCTATTTAGAAGGTTCTCTTTGACATTGGATGTCTGCAGTTTGACTCCCTACTGCTTTTCAGAGAGAATGAGAATAATGCTTCACTTTATAATGCTCACCTCAAGACTGCATCAGTAATGAAACACTCCAAGCAGGGATCAGTTATGACAGCAAATGGGTTTAACATTTCCAGTCCATAAAGGAATTAACAACACACCAAGTCTCCTTGTTTACAGAACAAAGAAGGAGCAACGAGGAGCTAAAAGCGTGGGAATAACATGATTACCTTGGGTGGAATTCCTTTAGAGAGAGAAAGAGAGTTTTAAATAGCAATCTACTATATTATAATAGATACTATTTTTTTACCACATTTATGATTCCAGAATTCAGCAGTTTTCACCAGAATGGCTGTAAAGGATTTTAACTTATATCCCCATCTATATAACAAGAAATGTGAACAAGAAGGCTTTTTTCTAAAATGCATATTGTCCTTTATTCTAAAATAGTGTTACTGCACTGACTCAAGCAGCCTCCTGAAAGATAACTTCAAATCTCTTCCCAAAATGCAAGTCAAGCTGTCACATACTGAATTTCCCAAAGAGGGTGGAGCAGGGGGTCATTTAGGTCTAAGGGGGAGGGATAGCTCAGTGGTTTGAGCACTGACCTGCTTAAACTCAGGGTTGTGATTTCAATCCTTGAGGGGGCCATTTAGGGATCTGGGGCAAAAATCTGTCTGGGTATTGGGCCTGCTTTGAGCATGCATAGGGTTGGACTAGATGACCTCCTAAGGTCCCATCCAACCCTGATATTCTATGAGCAACCAACTGAAATTAACCTTACCCAGTGTCATCACTGAATCACGTATTGTCTGACATCCCAGCTCTCAAGACCTCAAACAATAGAACTAATTAATTTACTTGTAATTTTTCTGCTCACGACAGGTGATAGGACTAAAATCTCTTTGGACAAGTCTCCATGCTTATTTAGTCCTGATCCATTCTGATGATACTGTTGACATGGCTTTTGACATGGAGACTCATGCTCACTGGGAGTTGGACCAAGACACAACTCAAAATTTCTCTCTGATTTGGTGTAATTTCTGGCATAACATGTTGTAAGGCAATGCAGAAATATCTATGTTAAGGGGAGAGAGAAAAAAAGTGGGGGTCTGCAACACAAATCTTAAGGCCAAATTCTGCTCTTGGTTATAAAGGAGCATGGACCATTAGCTTCAATGAATTTAATACCAGCATAACAAGATGACAGATTTGGCCCTTAGCATTTCAAAGTACTAATTAAAGTCTGATTTATACTCTGAAAAGTAAAAATGGCACCTTCTTATTCACAAAATCTGTTTCATGTTTCTTTCCAAAGTCAGACCTACTTACTTGCATGACAAAAATTTATTTGCACTGAAGAGCCCACAGGTATGGGAAAGGAAGTTTGACTCCATTCCTTCTACACATTATCTTTACCACAGGTGCCAATGAAGGCAATATTTGAACACGCTGAGGTTTCACTGATGTAAGTCAGGACACTATTTAGCTTGAAGAATTTATATAACTGGTGACGATGCCTGAATCAGAAAGAGCAAAGCTTGACTTTCAGATTCCAGGTTGAGTTTGTACAGCTGGCAATTAGTCTTAAAGTCTTAAAATCCTTCAAAGTCTGAATCAGTCTCTAATTCACCAAACAGTTCATTAAACTCAGCTTCAGTCACAGCTGCACCTGCATTGTCACTGTAGATGTCGACAGTGTCGTCTTCAGACTCAGATTCCTTCTCATCATCAACCTCTGTTGTATCATCATCAAATACGGCAACATCTTCTGACCCGTCGAGTGCATTGCTGATACAGCATTTCCTATAATTTCCGAGGGAATGGACACCCACACGCCCTTGATCCAGTGGGCGACCAGACTGACATTTCGGGCTTCATAAGATTCCCGCCTTTTGTCAACTTTGCCATGCCTGAGCACATCCATTCAGACCACATTTTGCATAGCCTGTCTTTAAAGGGTTTGTTCAGGCAGACATTAAGCGGTTGTAGAACTGAAGTTCAGCCTCCAGATAATACAGCAAAAGTAGTTTTCATATTTTTGGCCACATTTTTCACCTCATCCATCTTGTATGCCCTGAACATGTCCCAAACAAGCTTAGCAGGTTTCCTGAAAAGTGCTCCTGGTCTCTTATTCCACTGGTCTCCAAACTTTTTTGATCCTGCAGCCCATCAGTAAAAAATTTTTGAGCATGCACCCCCAATATATGCACATCTATTTATGTATAAATTATATACATGTACTACTATACTAATATATTATGTACATTATAAAACATACAAAAAATAGAAATTAAAAAAGGATGAGATAAAGATGAAATAAACAATATTCTTTAAATAATTTTATTGTATTTTATTAATGGTACAAAAACCTTTTTTGCTCTCACAATTTTTTTGTATTAATATTTTTTTAGTGAGAGTAATGTGATTGACTATGCTTCATTACTTCTGAAAATCTTGGTTTAACACTTTGTGATACAACGAGTTGAAGGTCTGGATTAGAGTGTGGGGTCTGGGAGGGAGTCAGGGTGTGGGAGGGCATTCAGGTGGGGTGCGGGGTCTCGGAGGGAGTTAGGGTGCAGGAGGGCACTCAGGGTGGGGTGCAGGGTCTGGGAGGGGAGTTAGGGTGCGGGAAAGCGCCGCTTCTCTCTGTCCGCTGGCTGTGCGACTGCCCCTGCTCCTTCTGAGTCCTCCAGCCCATGCTCGCAGGGCTGCATTCTGAAAGGAGCTTTAGAGCTGCACGCCAGGGCCCTGCAGCCCCTAAAGCCTTTGCGTTCTGGGTGGCCCTGCCTGTGGGGGGTGAGGGGAGAGCTTCCCCACTCGCTTGTTCCCTCCCTCCTCCAGCTGCCCTCCCCCCCCGCCGCGGTGCTCCTCCTGCCGCACTCCCCAATGTAGGGGGGTGCGCACACCCCACTTTGGAGACCACTGTCTTATTCCACACTTTTCCCAGCCATTCAATAGTCCCACTTTCATCCTTCCATCGCTTTTCATGTGCATGTACGATGACACCAGCAGGAAATTTAATGTTTTAGGCAAGGTTTTTCTTTTAAAAAACAACAACAGGAGGGAGCTTTGATCCATTTGCCAAACACGATAAAACCACTATAAAATGGATTTTTTCATGGCCAGTGGTTTGAATTAAAACTGTTTTTCACCACGATCAGTTACCATTCTGTTGCCCAGGAAATCAAATGTCACTGGTGTTTCGTTCACACTATTTGTGACAATTCAAATGCATATTCCTTTCAATACTTTATAATAAACCTTTGGAAAGATTCGATTTTTTCTTCCAGATCTTTCGGCAGCTTTTGCACTATCTTTGTTTGCTGACAAAGACAGAGACTATGACGGTTCATGAAGCTGATGCAACAAACATTAACGGCTTTACTGACTTGTATTTGTCATCTTTCAACATTTACAGATCACGCAGACGCATTCCAGTTCTAGTGACAATGTACCCATTTTATCGATATTCAACAAACCGATTATTGAGATCTTTCTCTAGCTCAGGAAATGAGGCACACCTTGTTGGACATTCTTACGTGCTTCTTGGCATGTTTTTTAGTGTTGTTTTATTTTTTCGCCACTCTCTTACTTGCTTGTCATTGATACAGAACTGATGAGCAGCGGCACAATTATTGTTTGATTTTGCATATTCAACAACTTTAAGTCTGAACGCTGCGTGATAAGCAGACCTTTTTCTTTTGATTTCACCATTGTTCATTTTAAATACTAATATGAAAATAGATTATTATTATTGTAGTTATAGATTTTGTAGGACTTTATATAGGAATGTCACCTGCTTTATCACTGTCAAATTATTATTGTTCTTTATTTCAAAGCAGCGCTGTAGATAGCATGTTATCCCCACAAACATGCCAATTTCAATTTTATTAGAGATTCCATCGATTCTGCAAATTATATTTTCATATTGGCTCAAGATTTATGAGGTCCATTGGCAGAAATGCATGAAGAGATCAAATTACACAGTTGCAGACTAATACCAGTGCTATAGTACTATCATTCATTGTATTTTTCTGATTGGCTTGTAAGGCATAGCATTTTGTGAAATGCATGGGTCAAATGTCATTCAAGTAATCTAGTTCACTAAACAAGCCTTTGCAACTTTAAAAGACTGCAGTATTGACATCAATAAATGGGTCGGCAAACTTTGGCTCCTGGCCTGCCAGGGTAAGCTGCTGGCAGGATGTTTTGTTTACTTGGAGCATCTGCAGGCACGCCACTTCCCGCAGCTCCCATTGGCTGCGAATGGCAAACCAAGGCCACAGAGAGCTGAGGGGCTCCATGCCTGCAGACGCTCCGGGTAAACAATACGACAGTGTATTAGATATTCAATTCAGTGATTCAATAGAGTTTAAAATCATCAAATTTCGGTGTAGACCCATTTATAAGCCGATCCCCGCTCTTTGATGAGTCACTTTTTTACCAGTTTATGAACAAGTACATATCCTAATTAATGCAAATCAACATGGTTTTCTGGGAAAGACATCTTGTCAAACTAATTTGACTTTTTTTATGAGATCACAAGTTTTGTAATGTGTTTGACATGGTATAGCATGATATTTTGATTAAAAAACTATAATGATACAAAATTAACATGGCAAACATTAAATGGATGAAAATCTGCTGATAGGTCTCAAAACGTAAATGGGGAATCATCATCAAGCAGGCCTTTTGTCAGTGGGGTGCTGTAGGGATTGGTCCTTGTCCGTACACTAGAAGGACCTCAGAAGAAAACAGTATAATTACTGATAAATTTTGCAGATAACACAAACATTCAGGAAGAGGTCACTGATTCAGAGCAATCTAGATCACTTGGTAAATTGGGCAAAAGCAAACAACATGCATTTTAATACATACAGCTAAATGTAATTGTATAAATCCAGGAACAAAGAATGTAGGCATCACGTACAGGATGGGGGACTCTATCCAGGGAAGCAGTTACTCTAAAAATGATTTGGGGGTTGTGGTGGATCATCAGCTGAACATGAGCTCCCAATATGACACTGTGGCCAAAAGAGCTAATGTGATCCTGTGATGCTTAAACAGGGGAATCTCGAGTAGGAGTTAGAGTTGCCAACGCTCCAGGATTGTCCTGTAGTCTTCAGGAATTAAAGATTATGTCATGTGATGAAATCTCCCTAAATATGTCCAACCAAAACTGGCAAACCTATTAGGAGTAGAGAAATTATTTAACCTCTCTATTCGGCACTGCTAGAATATTGCATCCAGTTCTGGTGTCCACAATTCACAAAGGATGTGGATAAATTGGAGAGGGGGTTCAGAGAAGAACCACACCAATTATTAAATGATTAGAAAACATGCCTTATAGTGATAAGCTAAATAGATTGAGCTCTTTGAGTCTAACAAAGAGAAGGTTAAGACGTGACTTGATTACACTCTGTAAGTACCTACATGGGAACAAATATTTAATGAAGTGCTCTTCAATCTAGCAGAGAAAAGTATAACATGATCCAATGGCTGGAAGTTCAAGCTAGACAAATTCAGATAGGAAATAACTTCTACATTTTTAACAGTGAGAGTAATTAACTACTGGAACAATTTACCAAGGGTTGTGGTGGATTCTCCATCACTGACAACTGTTAAATCAGGACTGGATGTTTTTTTCTAAAAGATCTGCTATTTTGGGGATGTTCTATGGCCTATGCTACTCAGAAGGTCAGGCTAGACAATGACAATGGCCCCTTCTGGCCTTAGCATACACAGTATTGTTACCTGTTGAACTCACTGCTGCCCACATACCATTGCCAGCTACCATTACTCAGCTGCCCCCATCACGGTGCTATTTGAGTAGTATGGCACCACAGTTGTAGTCTTTACTTATTGCTCTCAGTTTGTTGGTGGCATGGGAATGTCTGGAGTCTGCTGACTGACATACCTCTCTCTGAACACCACATTCCAGCCAGAACACAGTGTGCATGATCAGGGCTGGCTCCAGGGTTTTTGCCGCCCCAAGCAGCAAAAAGGGAGGGGGGGGGGAGCCGAGGTCACGATCTGCAGCTCTACCGCTGCCGCTTCAGTCTTCGGCAGCAATTCGGCGGCTGGTCCTTCACTCCGAGAGGGACTGAGGGACCCGCTGCTGAATTGCCGCCTAAGACCCGGACATGCCGCCCCACGCCGTTGGATACCCAAGCAGATGCTTGTTGGCTGGTGCCTGGAGCTAGCCTTATGCATGATAACTTGCTGCAGCTGTTCAGCCAGTGCAGTTTACATCAGGGACAGTGCACTGACAGTGTCAGGTCCTCTGCAAAGAGAATATTTGCATAACCTTGCCCCTTAGGATGGGTCTCCACCTCCATCTGCATGTAGTGCCCTGTTCTATCATTGGCCCCATGAGCAACCGCCACGTGGCTGGGCATACAACTATACAATTTATTTTGGGGCATGCATTGCACATTCAAGATTCCCTCCTACCTCTGGCCACATATCTCACTCTCCTAAGTGCTCATGTAAGGAAGGTCATGATTTTGTCTTAAAATTAAAATAAAATAAAGAAAAAAATCCTTTTTGCTATTTGATTAGTTTCTATATTGCTCTGGGGTTTTCTGCTTAGAAATGAGGAACTGTCTATAATTCAAAATAATTGTGTGCTTCTAGAAAAACTGGGACTAAGGCCAAGATCCTGCTGTTGGATTTGTGCTGGTGGGTTCTTGTGCTCATTTGGAAACAACTGCAGAATCAAAGTCCAAGGCCTCAATCATGCAAAGACTTGCTCATGTGATTAACATAAAGCATACGAGTACTCCCTTGGAAATGAACTTGTGCTTAGTTCTCGGAAGAATTAGGGCTTTAAATTATATGCCAGTACAAAATAGATATTTTCTTGGGAATTTTATTTTGCTTCCTTACTTTTTCTCTCACAGGGAAAGTCATATTTCTTAAATAAGTAAATATTTGGGTTTTCAGGTGGGTTATTGCTGTCAGTATCAATTTGCTTTTGGTCTGCTACTGTTTTAAAAGTTCCAATTAAAAATTTATATAAAATAATATAAAATGAAAACACAAGTACTGTTTTTAGTATAGGTCCAAAACAAAGGCCAACTTCCACCCTTTGAGGAACATATAAGCACCGAACTGTGCATAGGCTGTGTGAAATTACCTCAAATGTTTAATGATCATCTGAAAAAGGAAGATTCTATTATGTAGTGTGGCAAATTGCCGGTACTGATCTGCTGGGTCTCACGCTTTCTCTTCTCTGGGGTAGGTTCAGGGCGCTATTGCTTGCCTCTGAACTGGTTCTTAATTACTCCACTAGTGTCCTTGGAGGAGGGGAGTGGAGAGGGAGGGACCTGGGCCCGCCCTCTACTCCAGGTCCCAACCCAGGGGCCCTGAGGGTTGTGGTGAACCACTTGACTTAGCGGTTCCTTCCCCTGGGTTACTTCCCTCTCCTACCCTTCAGCTTGTGAAGGGCTTCTTGCCTCCCTTCTACACAAGCCTGGTGCCCCTTACCTAGGGTTTCTTCTGGACTTCACAATCCACCGCAGCACTCCTCCAAACTTTCTATTTCTCTCTTACAAAACTCTTCTCTTCTCCAACTTCTGCAACCTGCACTCTGCTCCAATCAAACCTTCCTCCTTCAACTCCCACACTGTCTGACTGAAGCAGGGGTTTTTATCACATGACTGAAGTCAGGTGCTCTAATTGGAGTCAGGTGCTCTAAATGGCTACAGGTGTTCTAGTTAATCTAAAGCAAACCTTCCTCCCTTGGCAGGGAATAAGGCCCCCTGCTAACACTCTCATGCTGCCCTCTGGCCATGCTGTATCACAGTAGAAACAAACAGGACATAGATAACTGAACAGCACTGATTTTTTCATCCGCTTGTTGTTTTAAAAAAGCCAAATGCATAGAATCCATCTCCACCCATCAGATGCAAGAATGGCAATCAAGGTATAAAGTTAGGTGGTAAATGCTGGGATTCTTGATGCTACCCCAATTGGTGTACGAAAGTTCTGAAGAACAGTACTTGGGTAATAAAATGCAATGTTGGTTCAAGTAATTTAATAGGAATTACTTCAAAGAGACCTTTGAAATTTGGCTTCCAGACTAGAGAGAAAATTAAACATAAGACCTATCAATTGATACACCAATGTGATCTTGGTTCAGATGAGGCTGGGTTTCAAACTTAAGGCTTACAGTTTAGCAGAGCATAACTCTAATTGAAGCGATAAACTATGAGTGGTGCAGGAACTGTCTCTCTCTGTCTAAACAATCTGGCAGTATGAGGAGACTTAGTGGGAGTAATGAGCTGTGAAGTGCTCTCTTCAGTGAGATTTCTTGGCTTAGATTTTAATTTCTGTTTTGTTTAAGAACCCAGATTAGCATAAACTAGAAGTAACCCTACCTATCACTGCGTTGTCAATTCTCATGATTTTAATCACAGACCTTGAAATATCTGGTTTCCTTTTCTTTGAAAGAAAAACCTCCCAGTTTCTGGATTTAAGTGATTATGTGAGAATCTCATTTTTTATTTGGGATGGGGAGGGGAAGGGAGGGAACTAAATTCTACTCATCATGGCTGCATGGAAAACCCTGGAAAATGTTCCAAGTGTAGCTTAAAGATTCAGAAAGCAGAAGGCAAATAAGAAGAACCCAACAGCTACTAAAGTCTCATGAGTTTGGAGGACCTGATTCATGAGTATATGATTCTAATGAATTTTTTCTTTGGGGTTTTTCAGCCTGATGCTCACAGCCAATTTAGGATGTCAATCTTTATATGTATTAAAATATTAGCAATCTATTATTGATCATCAAAGACAGGACGATGCCAAAAGAAATATTTGGTGAATAGCAAACAATATGTGCAACATGCACGAGAGAGATGAAGGGAAGGGGAATTCGGATGAGAGAGCATATATAATAGGCAGTGTGATTTCAGACAGGAACCTGGAGAATCTGCTTTAGTAATATTAGCAACTTCCAGTAGTAGTAGCATTTGTTTTTGTTTTAATTACAGTTGAACTGGCTAACTAGCAAATACTGGGTGGTGCACTCTTGTGAAAGAGTGAGTTTTAGAATTATTGTCATGGGATGGAGGAAAGAGGTAGAACCAAATGTGTGTAACATGATGGCATTTGCCAACTGACAAGGCAGAGCATAGGATCACACACTCTCACCCCAACTTCTGCAAAGCACTGATACAATGCTCCCAAAGAGCCAGTGAGGAAGTGGGCATATCAGTTGAACAAATGCTATGGAGCTTGGTGTGAGTTTGTGCTCCTGGACTGGAAACCCTCCCACCATATGCACAATTCTGCCCCAGATCTGTGCACTACTGTCCACACTATTACCAGCTATTACCAAAATAAAACATTCTTATTGCAATTTCCAGGTTTCATGGCATCTTAACACATGAAAAGCTATTTCTGATCTGACGGAGGAGAATACTTTCTAACAGGAAATAAACTGCAAAGGTACAATACAGGGATTGGCATAGATTACTTTGTCGCCTTTTAAAGTCATTATCTACATTTTTGGCGATTTGTCGTTTTCGCCCTTTATTGGCCACATTTTATACTTATTTTCAAGAAAACAATTCTACACAAAGTTTATGGAAAAACACTCTCAGAGACATTAAATTACTGAAAGAAATCTTTAAAAAAGATGATATTTAGTCTGAGGATTTGATTGGGCTGCAATTACTCTTTTGAAACTCAATTTTGCTTGACTCCCACCTCAAAAATTAGTGAAACACAACATGATTCTGTGATTGAAACCTGTCTGCAGTTAATACATATTACTGCCTTATACTTCACATGGACCTGCTCATCTTGTCAAGCAAAGAAACATTTCATAATCAGTTTTAGCACCCCAGAGCCCTTCCAATTCTCAAAGTAATATTCCAAACAGCTCAAGTAGCACACAATAATGCAGTGCTCGAAAGCCAACCTATTCTAACACTAAGACAGAGCAGAACTTCAGATGATAGAGGCCATAAATTTATGAAATCCTGTTATGCCATCCATACCATGATATGAAACTGAAATAAGTATTTCTCCAACCTTCCCCCACAACCTCCCAGAGCACCAGGAACTAACTGAGGAACAAATAGCTTTGTAAATGAATATGTTCAGAAAATTATAAGATACACCTTGAGTAAAAACTGAAGTAATTCAAGTACCACAACAATGAATAAATTTGCATAATTCTTGCACATGCTGCCACTATTTTAACACGGGACTCCCCCAAAATCTTCCTCCTTAGCTTAGGGTATGGCTACACTGACAATTTTGCAGCGCTGGTAGTTACAGCTGTGCTCGTACAGCTGTGTACGGCCAGCGCTGCAGTGTGTCCACACTGACAGGCCAGTGCTGCAGCTGTGTCCACACTTGACACAGCAGTTGCCGCGTGTTGCGGTGGTGCATTGTGGGCGCTTCACGAGCAACCTCATCCATTATTGTCGTCTGTTGGGTTGTTGGGAAGGGACGGAAGGGTTGCGGGTCATTTCCGCTTCCTGTTTCCCCCACCCGTTGGTGCATTGCTTCCTTTTTCAGCCGTTTGGTGCCTTGTGGTCTGTCGCATTGATTTCAGAGGCAATGGAGCCTGAGCTGTGAGGACATTTTGCTGCTGAATTGATTGCCAGCACATCACGTCTGGCGTGGAAGCATATTTCCTTAGCTCGCAAAGTGACAGTGAGGCATGATGAAATAGATTCGCCTGACGCGCCTACATTAAATTGCTTGTGGCAGTTAAACGGACGTGCTCAGCCACCGTGGAACGCCGCTTTGGGCTCCGGAAACAAGCATGAGTGGTGGGGATCACATCGTTCCTGCAACCTCTGGGATGCGAGAGTGGCTGCAGAACTTTAGGATCGAGAAAGCCACTTTCATGGGACTGTGTGCTGAGCTCGCCCCAACCCTGCAGCGCAGGACACGGACTGAGAGCTGCCCTGTCACTGGAGAGCGCGTGGCTATTGCAGTCTGGAAGCTGGCAACTCCAGAACAGCTACGATCGGTCCCAACCAGTTTGGAGTGGGAAGTTGACCGTTGGAATAGTGGTGATGCCAGTTTGCAGGGCATTAATCGCATCGTGCTTAGAAGAAGCGTGACTCTGGGAATGTGCAGGAATTAGTGGATGGCTTTGGCCAAAATGGGTTCCTACTGTGGAGGGGCAATAGATGGACGCATATTCCTTTCTGGCACCACCCCACCTTGGCAACCGAGATACATAATCGGGAAGGGGTCATTTCTCTATGGGTTCTCCCTCACCGTGATGGCTTGTGGTCACGTTGGGCGTTTCCACTGGCATTTAAAGGATGGCCCTGGGAAAGGTGATGACGCACGCATCCTTCGGACAGTTGGCATGTTCAGGGAAGCTTGCAGCAGGGACTTTTTTCCCAGACAGGAGATCACAGTGCGGTGACGTGAAATGCCCATTGTGATCCTGTTAGACCTGCTTACCCTGTTTAATGCCTTGCTCATGAAAACGTATACAGGGAAGCTTTGACAGGGCAAGGACGGTTTCAATACAGGCTGGAGCAGGCGATGCTGTGGAGTGTGCTTTTGGCCTTTTTAAAGGGGAGATGGAGAAGTCTCTACGGGAAGCCTAGCGTGGGGGGAAAGCAGATGCCCAGCGATTATAACCGCGTGCCTGTATCCTCCATAATATTTGTGAGGGAGTTGTGAACCCTCAGTGACGCATTGGACCTCCAGGTTTCAAGCCTTGGAGGCTGAATTTGCACAGCCAGAGAGCAGGGCTACTGAGAGGCCCAGACAGTGCTTCAAGGATTAGGTTATGCCTTTAAAGGGAGCACTTTGAGGCTGAAAGCCAACAGTAATGTTGTGCCTTCCATAGCAGTTTAGTGCAGTCGCCCACAGCATTTACCTGCAGTTGTTGCATTATTTGCAGTCCTATTTTTCTTGTGATACAGTATGTTTAACTTTTCTGTAATACTTAAAACTGTTTTAAGACCAGAATCTTTTATTAAAATACAGTAATAAACAGAAGGGGGGTTACAGGTGAATGAGCAGTCAGTCACAGGTTTTTTGACATATGGGTTATATGCTGCATTAGTGATGGGGTTGCAGTGCCATGGGTAAGGGTCGTAGTTATTCAGGGCTGTGAGGTGACCTTATTTGGTGTTGGTGGCAGGTGGTGTTGCGTAAAACCGGATGCCTGGAGAAGGGTCATGTTTTGAGAACAGTGGGGCACAATGGCTTGAGTTTTGGGATGGGGTGAGGAGCCATGGTAGTGCTCTGCCTGCATGTCTACCACTAGGACTGATAGGTTCTTGTGTGGCGTTCCATGAGGCTTTAGAGCTTGGATCTGCGGGCTCTTTGGTAGCTCCTCCTTTTTTATGCTCTGTTTCTCTCCCATGTTTTGTAACTTTTATTTTCTGTTGGGTCGATTCAATGACTGCTTTCACCATGTCTTCCTTTCGATTTACTTAGGTTTTTTTCTTAAGTTTCGCAGTCTTTCAGAAGTCTGTGCTTGGCTGGAGCAGTCTCAAGGTCACTTTTTGAAAAAAACACAGAGAGGATAAAATGTATACCACAGAGACAGCATTGTTTTTAAGAGTATTATGATAGCATTTTATTTTACACCACTGTGACCATAGCAAGGGGACTGGACGTCGGATCTTCAGATAGAGTAGACATGAGTGAGTTAAACCACGCGGATCACAGGGGAGGGGGTAGGTTCTGTATGGTCTGTACAGGGAAATAACACAGAGCCATCCTTGCAACGGTGGCTCACAAGGGGTGGGGGGGCTCGATTGGTTCTGCTAACAGGGAAATAACAACAGAGCCGATCCTGCACACGGGGTCGACAGGGGTGGGGGGGGCTGAATTGGTTCTGCTTACAGGGAACATAACACAAGAAGCATCCTTGGACACACGCTCACACTGGGAAGGAGGGTGAGGGAATGATTTGATTCTGGAGCCATGGGTTTCTGTGACTTGTGGAAAGCTAAGATCAGCTCAGGGAATAGCACTTAACAGTCTCCTGCATTTTCCACAGAATTTAACCTCCCAGATACTCGCTGCTCCGGGTCACCTGGGAGGAGCGGGAGGCTCTTCTCCAGCAATGTGGATTCCGCCCTGGTCCTACGCAGCTTCCCTGTGTGTAGCAATGATCCCCCACCCTCACGGCACAATTGGCGCGGACGCGTTAGCCTGGCTGGGACAAGGCCACAGTGGTCTCCCTATAAACTTGTGAAGCGCATTGCACACGCTCTGGCTGAAACTTTTGAAGAGATTACAGAGGCAGATTACCGCGACGTGATAGACCAATCAATGGGCTAATTCCATTCGCATAGGCCGCCCTGCTCCAAAACATTTGTATCCTTGTAATAAAAGCTTCTTACCGGGAAACAGGTCCTGTGCTGCTTTCTCATACCAAGTCCCAGCAGCTGCGCTGGCTTGCTTCTTCTTGGGGTGAAAACAGCTCCTGGCTGCAGTCTCGAGCTGGACCTCCTCTCGGGATCCTCTCCACCCTCCCCTCCCCCTCGTCTCCAGGCTCTGAACTGTCCGACATGATCCTAGGATGGCAGTGGGGTTACATCAGTATCGCATCCAGCTCCTTGTAAAAACAGGCAGGTAGTGGGGGCGCACCTGAGAGGTGGTTTCCCTGACGTGTCAGTAGGCACTCATGCTCCTTTACTTAACCTACACTGAACAGGGAACGTCTCGGTCATAACCCCTTGGAATTGCATTGACATTTGATATTCTGCGTAGATATCATAATTTCTGCGGCTGACGAGCGCAGCGTGTGTGCTGCACTGCCTCCTCTCCCAAACACTAGGAGATCTGCAGCTCGCCAGTGCTCCATGCTGGGGCTCGTTTGGGCGTGGAGGCTTGTTGCTGTGATTGATTGATTGCACTCCACGCCGTCGCTGAGCAAACAGGAAGTGGATTTTTAAAATTCCGGGCATTTAAAGCGGGTCACCTGAGCCCAAGGCAGTGGAGTGCTAGCGGTGACGAGAGGGCTGAAAAGGTATGCTGGATAGTCCTAATCCCTGGAGGCCAATTACAGCGCTGGTGAGTGTCACACCCGATGCAGCGCTGGATTCGTACACCGTAGGGGACCAGGTGTACAGCCAGCGCTGCAGACAGGGAGTTTGCAGCGCTGGTGCGCCTTTGTAAGTGTGGGAACCTGCTAAGTTGCAGCGCTGTAACCCTCACGCGCGTGCAACTTTGCTAGTGTAGCCAAGGCCTTATAATAAGCCTATGAGATGAAAGACTGGAGACTCTATCCTTTGTTTCCCCTAATTACAAGAAGAAGGCAAAAATATATTATGCTGCATGTGCCCGTCGCGTTGCGGGCCTCGTCCCCTCAGGTGCGGCGGGGAGCCAGGGCACTCCTTCTAGGCAGCGGACGGGTTCACGCTGGTCTGTATTAGGGTCACGCAAATGAGGTCTATGGGCCCTGGCCTTAGGCAGGGTGGGGCACAAACAGTTCAGGCTCTGCTCCTGGTCACAGGGGCTGAGCAAGCAAAGTCTATAGGCCTGGCCCTTCGCGGCGGGGGCACCAAACAGTTACGGGCTCTGACCCTTGGGGAGGGCAGAGCGGTTAGCAAAGTCTAGGGGCCTGGCCCTTCGGCCCCAACCAAACTGTAGCCAAGCTCAGGGGCTCTGGTGAAGGGGGAATTCTGCCACCCGGTTACGGGTGGCAGGGGGAACGCAGGCCCACCCACTCCTCTGCGTTCCAGCCCGGGGCCCTGGTAGTGGCAGTCGCCGGCTAAGGCGGTCAGTGGGGATCCAGACCGGAAACACATGACAGGGTGGTTCAGTGGGGTCCTGACCGAAACACACGGCCATAGGCTCAGGGCCCTCTGCGGCCTGGCTGTCGTCAGCCGCCCCGGGTCACTTCCATTCCCCCCTCCCCTGGTACCTGTCCTCCGTCGGCACAGTCGGTGGGTCCCAGACCATAGGGTCCTCGGAGAACTGGGGGAACAGGCTCTGGCGGCTCCTCCGGCCAGTGGGCGCAGGTAGTTTCAGGCTGCGCTCCTCGGATACCAGCACAGGGCAGGTCGGCTAGCGCTCCTCTGGATACTTGGGCTGAGGTAGGTCGGCCAGCGCTCCTCTGGATACTTGGCCGAGGTAGGTCGGCCAGCGCTTCTCGGGATAGTGAGCACAGGGCAGCTGGCACAGGAGCCGGGCCTCCATGTCTGTACTCTTCGGCGTTTCTGGGCTCAAGCTGAGCTCTGGGCCCTGGCTTTTATACTTACTGTCCTGCCCCTTGACTTCCGGGGGGCGGGGACAGGCGGTACTGGCTCCGCCCACGGAGGTGCCTGCTCTGGCTCTTCCCTCTCAGGTGTGGCGGGGAGCCAGGGCGCCTCCTTACACTGCATTTCACTGAAATAGTTATATTCTGTTCTAAAAATCTATTGAACTGTGTTTATTAAACAGTGTCTGTTGAATGGTGTTTATTTGTATAATTTGGAGTGTGTAAACTGAAGATCTTGTAGCTAGTTTGGAAGCATTCTCAGCTGGGAAATCTTTTTTTAAAATACCTGCCATTTGGTGCATTAAGTCTATTCCAAAGGTTTAAAAAATAATTCTCTTCAGAAGTATACTTAAGAGTCCCAGGGGAAGTAAATGTGATGTGGCTGTGAAAAAAGCTAAAGCAACCCTAGGATGCACCCAGCGAAGTATTTCCATTAGAGATAGGGAAGTGTTAGTAACATCATACATTGCACTGGTGAGGCCTCTTCTGGAACACTGTGCAATTCTGATCTCCCATGTTTAAGAAAGATGAATTCAAACTGGAGCAGCTGCACAGGAGGGCTACAGGGATGATCAGAGCAGTAGAAAACATACCTTATGAGAGGAGATTCAAAGAGCTTGGCTTGTTTAGCCTATCTAAGCGAAGGCTGAGGGCCGATGTGATTGATCTCTATGAATATATCAGAGCGATAAATACCAAGCAGGAAGGGGAGTTATTTAAGTTAAACACCAATGTTGGCACAAGAATAAATGGATATAAACTGGCCTTCAACCAGTTTAGGCTTGAAATTAGACAAAGGTTTCAACAACTGGGGATGGGACTCTAGATGGGGAGAGTTCTGAGTTACTACAGAGAATTCTTTCCCAGGTATCTTCCCGGTGGGTCTTGTCCACATGCTCAGGGTCTAACTGATCACCGTGTTTGGGGTCAGGAAGGAATTTTCCCTCGGGTCAGATTGGCAGAGGCCCTCAGGGGGTTGCCTTCCTCAGTGTAACCCACATATCTTCTGTGTGTGTGGAGTTCTGTCCTTTTTAGTGGCACCGAGACCCCTTAGAGATTAATGAATCTGCTATAGCCTTAGCTAAGGACCCTGTGGCTTTTAACTCATGCAATAGAGGCTCATGCATTTAGCTCTAGAGGTCCCAGGTTCAATCCCGCCTGCTGATGACCGGGATCTGTCGGTGTTACATCTGCAGCATGGATCACAGGTCATTTGCAGATTTAAATAAGAATAAATGGTGGATTCTGTGTAACTTGAAGTTCTTTAAATCAGGATTTGAGGACACATAGCCAGAGGTTAGGGGTGTACTACAGGAGTGGGCAGATAAGGTTCTGTGGCCTGCAATGTGCAGGAGGTCAGTCTAGATAATTATAATGGTCCCTTCTGGCCTTAAAGTCTATGAGTCTATAAAGGCAACCACTGCAGAAGAATAAACCATCAGAAAAATACAAATAGGGGATATTGCTGTATGATTAACTGCAAAGAAAGGAACAAAGAACATTTAGTAAAGAACCATGTTATGTCTTTGTTTGAGATGCCAATGAATTTAGGGTCAGCTTTGTGTATAAACTTAGGCGCTTAAAAATTACCATGCAAACTTTACTACTGCTGATATGCTTGTTCATGTATTAATAAGCCAAATTTTTGAGAGTAGATGGGTTTCTAATACACTGATGTGAGAGAGAGAGAAGGAAGCTTACAATGATGGGAAAAGGTACTGGTGGGTTAATAAGTGATTCTGACCTTCTCCATCTGAAAACTACCAAGTGGAAGTCTGCGCAAAGTACTCCTGTATCTATCCTGGGTATACCAATATTTCAGCATGGGAATACGATGGTGGACATATCATCTGACTAAAGAAAATTTGTTTAGATTGTTATGGTGAGGTTTAATGTTAATTTCTATACATATTTTCTAATGCTTCTCAGCACATTAAAGACGTTACTTTTGTCTACAGGAAGGATCAGTGCCAAACATTTCACTTACAGGCAGTAAAGGAATAGGTTTTGTTTTAGAATGAAGCTAACAAATTAGTATCCAGTATAAGTTAAGCTTTTTAAATATATATATATATTAGCTAGAATCCCTGTAACAAGGATGCCAAACTCCTGGCCCAGATGATGAATTCACTAGCACGCATGTCACTTTAAGACTGCAGTGCAGTTCAGCTCTACCAACACACCAGTGCTTTGGACACAGTGTCCGCTGCAAAGAGAAGCTGAGAGTAGCCAAGTAATTTCCTTTTTGCAGCAGGCTCTATGTGCTTTACACACGGAAAGGCTGCTGAAGGAAACTCATCGGAGTGTTTACCAATGCCCTTGTGCAGCCCTCTTTGGTGTGTAAAACCACTTCTGCAGCACACCAGACACCAAAAATACAAGAAGGAGCAGATCAGATCCAAGTACAAAAATACAAGGCATAGAATTGGGCAAGGCACAGAATGAGAAGAAAATGGGGATTCACTGTTGTTTATTATGAAGCCTCGGCAGTGAAGGCTACAAAAATGATAGGAAAACACAAAACAAGAAAGGAGGGAAAAATAGGAGAGGGGTGGGGGAACAGAAGACTGTCACTAGAAAAAGTGAAGAGTACTTTTTTTCTTAAGACAAAGGAAAATAAATTATGAGAAAATACAGAAGTTAGAAATACAATTAAAAAAGAGATTGTAGAGATACTGAATGAGGCAAAGGGTGGAATTTTCAGCTGTGCCTACAGAGACCTAGAAGCCCATTCTCAAAAATGACATAGGCACTTAGAAAGTTGTCTCATTCTTACATAGATAAATAAGCCAGATTTTTACAGGTATTTAGGCACTGCTGTGCTCAATATTGCAATGACTAACTGATTTAGAAGCCTACATCTCCTTTTCCAATGAGATTTGGGCACTTAGGTGTATGTTGATGGGATTTAGACTCCAAAGTCTCTGAATCCCTTTGAAAATGAGATATAGGAGTCTAAAATAGTTAGGTGTTGCAACACTGAGTGCAGTAACACCTGGATAGCTTCAAAAATCTGGGCTTTAGGAATTATTGCAAATTTGACACAAAGAGAAATATAGAGAAAGACAACTAGAAATATACACAGGGACTGGGAAAGGAAACATGGAAAACTGGAGAGGGGAGGAACAAAAATTCTGGTGGTCTTTATACCAGATTCATAAAATGTTTCCACTGAATTATTCTGAGTGTGCAAATTATCCATATGTAATCATTAAACATATGCTTAAGTGTTTGCAAGTTCAGGGTTAATAATGTTTGGTTACTATTTAAAGATCATATTTTCCCCTCTTTATCTGGGTCAAACTCCAGCTGAAAACAACAAGCAACCTACTGTGAATTAAGGGTGTGATACAAAATAGTCTTGCCCTGGAGTGATTTGGTCTTTACCAAAGAATGAGTTTGATACACGTACTCTAGTGCACTTCTTGCCACCATTAAACAGCATTATAATCTGTAACATCAAAAACAAACATCTGATTCACAGATTAAAACTAAATGCTTCAATTCATTTTAAAATTTCAAGACAAAATATGCTTCAACTTTTACAGTGCAGTTCTAAATTAAGTTTACCACAATAAAAAATGCAGCATGACTGGCACACACTAACATTATAGAACCATGCTACCTCTCCAAATATTCAGCATCTATGCATAAAATTATTTGTCTTAACGCTTGTTAAATTGAAGACCTTTGCAGAACTTCACAACTGTAAATTAACATGTGAACTTCATCATGGAGTCATACTCGCAGGTCAGTCATACTCAGGGCAGGTCTACACTACAGGGTTAAGGCAACTCCAGCTACGTAAATAATGTCACTAGAGGAGATTACCTTAGGTCGACTTATTGCAGTGTCTACACTGCACTGGGTCAATGGGAGAAACTCTCCCTTCAACTTATATTACGCTTTTCGTTCCAGTGGAGTACCACAGTCAATGGGAGACCGATCAGCAGTCGATTTAGCAGGTCTTCCCCAGACCTGCTAAATCGACCCCCAGTGGATCGATTGCTGCAGTGTCAATCCACAGTAAGTGGAGACAAGCCTTCAGTGGCAGTGTAAACACATGATACAAAATATATACATTAAATTACTACTCAGTGAAGTTTAGACCATTTTGGTAAGACTGCCTTAACTACAGATCAAGATTTTATTGACTTACATCATGTTATGACAACTTTCTTCATTTATGTAGTGAAAGAGTTGCCATCTAACAATGTAAGGAGATTATAAAAACTGCTATGCAGCATGACACCAAGTGATAAAATGCCCTGGGGAGAGCTTAATTGCAGAAGTTTGCATTAAATGCTGAGCAAAGTGAGTTAATCTGGACCTGAATTAATAAGTGAAAATGCAGAACTCTGTAAATAGTTCAGGATCGTGCTCCCACTTAGCTGCAACATTGGAGTGAGTCTAGTTCCAAATTAGTACAATAAAGCTAGAAACATTACCGTGTGTGTGTTTATAATGTATATAAAATTCATATTCCAAAGTTTACTAGACATTAGGACACATATAAACCTTTAATATTTACCATAGGCAAGTCACATTATTTCCATATATTAACAACAAAAATCGTCTACTAAAAACCTCCAACACAATAAACATGATGTGAGCATTACTGGGCAGGCCTGAGATTTGGTGGAGAAAGCCCAGGTAGGGTTGCCAACTTTCTACTCACACAAAACTGAACATCTTTGCCCCGCCCCTCCTCCAAAGCCCTGCTCCTGCTCACTCCATGCCCCTCCCCTAGTCGTTCACTCTCCTCACTCTCTCTCACTCACTCATTTTCACTGGGCTGGCTCAGGGGGTTGGGGTACAGGAGAGGTTGAGGGCTGCAGCTGCTGGGGGGGGGGAGCTCTGGGATGAGGCCAGAAATGAGGAGTTCAGGGTGCACGAGGGGGCTCTGAGCTGAGACAGTGGGTTGGAATGCAAGAGGGGATGAGGGCTTTGGTTGTGGGTGCAGGGTCTGGGGTCAGGCCAGGGATAATGGATTTGGGATGTAGGAGGGTGCTTCAGGTTGAGATTGAGGAGCTTGAAGGGTGGGAGGCAATCAGGGCAGGGGCAAGGGGTTGGAGTGGGGTGGAGGAGGCTCCTGCTGGGTGTGCGGGCTCTGGGGTAGGCTGGGGATGAGAGGTTTGGGGTGTAGAAGGATGCTTCGGGCTGGAATTGAGGGGTTCAGAGGGAGGGAGGGGGATCAGGAGTAGGGCAGAGGGTTGGGGCGCAGGAGGGGGTCAGGGGTGCAGGCTCTGGGCAGTGCTTACCTCATGCAGTTCCTGGAAGCAGGGGCATGTCCCCTCTTCTGCCCCTACGTGGAGGCGTGGCCAGGCAGCTCTGTGCGGTGCACCCTGCCCTCATCCGCAGGCACAGCCCCTGCAGCTCCCACTGGCCGTGGTTCCCGGCCAATGTGAGCTTCAGAGCCAGCGCCTGGGGCGGGGACAGCATGCGGAGCCCCTTGGCTACCCCTACGCGTAGGAGCGGAGCGGGAAAATGTCACTGCTTCTGGGAGCCGCACAGACCCACGGCAGGCGGGGAGCCTGCCTTAGTCCCGCTGAACCACCAACCAGTCTGTTAATGGCCCAGTCAGCAGCGCTGACCAGAGCCACCAGGGTCTCTTTTTGACCGGGTATTCCAGTTGAAAACCAGACACCTGGCAACTCTATCTGTACGCAAACAAGAGACCAGAGTTTAAGATCACATTAAGACTAATTTAAATGATGTTAATTCTCTGGTCTCAAGGAAAGGAAACAGTTTTAGCTCTCTCAGCAATGAGTCAGGTGCTGTGATGCAACCACAAAGGGCACATAGGAAAAAAGAACAGAGATTTGAGAACCTGCTCCTGTATCACTGAATTAAAAGGAGATTTGTTATTGACTTCAATGGATGGAGGATCAGGCTATTATTGGAGAAACTAGCAAACCACTATGAAGAATATGGGCACACATCATCCACCATGCTATACAGGTGTAAGCAGGGTCTGAATGAGCCCTCCCCGACAGCTAGCTGGGAGGGGGAGAGACTTCAGGAGCAAAGTGTATTTACATAAACACACCTACTCTGGTTAGATATCCAGCAGATAGAACTGTGTTGCCCAAATTCATCAACTTTGAGTGGCGCTGGGTTACAAATCTCTTTAGTACTGAATGCAGAGCCCTGTGAAAGTGTGTGTGGGGGGTGTGTGTGTGTGTGACAGATGTCCCTGCCAGGAGGTGTGGACTCTATGTCAGGTCTTGGCTACACTTGCAAGTTGCAGCGCTGGTGAGCGGGTTACAGCGCTGCAACTTAGCAGGTGTCCACACTTACAAAGCTCAGCCAGCACTGCAACTCCCTGTCTGCAGCGCTGGCTGTACTCCTGGTCTGCTACGGGTGTAGCGAATCCAGCGCTGGTGATGCAGCGCTGGTCATCAGGTGTGGTCACTCTCCAGTGCTGTAATTGGCCTCCAGGGTATTAGGAGGTATCCCACAATTCCTCCCAGAGCTACTTATCTTTCAAAAACAAACACAGCTGCTCTTTGCTGCAGTGAGCGCGCGAGCCCCGAGCGGAGAGCGGAGCGGAGGCTTTGGAATGTTCACAGCTGTTTGCTTGAGGAGACAAACAGCACGGAGGGGGGAAGGGGAGGGAGTCCGTCGGAGAAGCTGCTTATCTGGTCTGAAGCCTTTTTACATTTAAGAGTGATTGAGAGAGGGGTGGGGAAAATGGCCAGATTTGCAAGGCAGGGAGCTGTCACACAGTGTCTGCTCCAAAAATCCACTCTCTCTGTCTCCCCGACGCTGCATGTCACATTCCACCCCACCCCCCTCTTTTGAACTTGCAAGGCAGGGAGCTGTCACAGTGTCTGCTCCAAAAATCCACTCTCTCTGTCTCCCCGACGCTCACTGTCACACTCCACCCCACCCCCCTCTTTTGAAAAGCACGTTGCAGCCACTTGAACGCTGGGATAGCTGCCCACAATGCACCACTCCCAACAGCACTGCAAATGCTGCAAATGTGGCCACACTGCAGCGCTGGTCGCTGTCAGTGTGGCCACACTGCAGCGCTGGCCCTACACAGCTGTACGACCACAGCTGTAACTACCAGCGCTGCAAAAATGTAAGTGTAGCCATGGCCTCAGGGTCTCTTAACTGGTTTAACCTCCCCCTCCCCACTGTTCAAAGATAGAGCTAAATAGGCTCCATTAGGAGTCTTTTATTTTGTTAAGTGCTCACTAGAGCTGAAATCACTTGAGCTGAAATCCAGCCAGCTCCAGGTTCCCCCATTAAGAGCTGACACTCACTGAGGGCTTGGCTACACTTGAAACTCCAAAACGCTGCAGCGGGAGCACTCCCACGGCAGCGCTTTGAAGTGCGAGTGTGGTTGCGGCGCCAGCACTGGGAGATAGCTCTCCCAGCGCTGTAGGTACTGCACCTCCCCTTGGGGATTAGCTTACAGCGCTGGGAGCCATGCTCCCAGCGCTGGAGCACTGTTTACACTGGCGCTTTGCAGCGCTGCAACTTGCTGCGCTCAGGAGTGTGTTTTTTCACTCTCCTGAGCGAGAAAGTTGCAGCGCTGTAAAGCGCCAGTGTAGCCAAGGCCTCAGAGTTGGGTGGAACCTCAACAGACTGAGCAGCAGAGAGGCAGGTGGCAGAAGATGACTAATGAGCGGCTAGTGATGAGGCGGAGCGGAACGGTGGCTGGTGAGATGGCCAGTGGAGCAGAAAAGTGCCTGGTAATGAGACCAGCCAGAGCAAGTGCTCAGATGGCAGAGCAAGCCAGGTGTCTTCTTCCCCAGGTGGGAGGTTAACTCACACAGATGTACTGCTGAACCCCGGGTCCTCACTGACAAAGAACAACCACTGTAAGTGGGGTGTGGTGAGTGAGCAGAGAGGGGCACAGGAAAGGAACTTTTGGTTGTAGAACTCAAGGACATGAGGCATAAGAGACTGCCCCATGCAGTCTGAGGTGGATGTCCTGCTCACAGTTTTATGATTATGAATCCTGCTTCTGGCATTTTCCCTAATTAATGTTGAGTGACTTCTCTCCTTTCACTAAAAGTTTCTTTTCTACACTCAGACTCTGTGCTTGCGAGTGGGGAAGTATTGCCTCTTACAGGCAGCTGGGGATGGTGTGTAATTTTCCCAGGTTACTGGGTGAGGGATCGAGCCAGTTCTATGTTGTATTGTTGAAACGAAACCCCTAGACATTGAACCCAGCCCTGGTTGCTGCCGATTCCACCTGGCAGAAGGGTTACAAAGGGATAAAATCAGCTCTCACCCTCCAAGGACAAAGGAGACCACCTGTTAGTGTCATAACATACCATGTGTGGGGGCAGGGAAGAATGATCTTTGTAGTGTTCTTCAGATTACTTATTTTTAACTAATTTATATCTACCTATTAAAAAAATTCAGTATCCCAGGCCCAAAAGGAATGTTAGCATTAATGATTCTTGCACTAACATATCTTTACTCAATAAGAAAGTCACCTAGATAACATACTATCAAAATGTGCTATACCATCTTTTTAATATGATACAAAATATGATATTGTGGGCCATCAGACAAAAACATGCTGTAAAAACATCATAAAATGCTGGAAATTATCCCAATAAGAGGTATTTATGAAGTTTTATTTATTTTCTTTTAATTTTTCAGTGAGCACATCTTAGACATTTAATAAATACATTTGCTTATCTAAATTTGTTTGCTTCACTCACATGCCTGGCCGTGTGCATTGCTGGTTTAGTTATGAGTATTGGACTGTTAGCTTTTAATTTTGTGTCTTTGTGCTAAGAAACGTAGCACTGATGCTATGAAAACATGTATGGATTTTCACAGAATCAGATTATAGGATTAAATGGAATCCTCTAGTTGTTCTCCCTGAAAAAGCAGATAAGTTATCATGAACTGCAAATAAAGAAGAAAAAAAGTTAAATTTTGATCCAGTCAATCTAGGACCTAATCCAACTCTAGTTATAGAAAATGGAAATATTCTTATTGTCTTCCGTACAAGTTTTACTGGCCCCTTCACCAATGTTGTTTTAAGGGGTGACAAATATATTAAACACCATCCAGAAGTATTAAAATGAGAAGACAATTCATGCACAAAATGCACTATATCTGTATGCACTGTACTTCACGCCAACACATTACAAGAGTTGACATTAAGTATATGAGCTCATACAGAAAACAAAGATGCAATATAAAAATCTAAAATTGGCCATTAATACTGCTTGGGAACACAAAAGTAAAATGTTCACTACAGTCCTGGTTATTATTATTTTACTCCTAGCCAAGAAAAGAGACAGAATCATTCGTATTGGGTGGGGAGGGGGAAGGTTGTCTTTCACGTACAAAATAATCAGTCAGATATATTGTCAGCTGACTGTGTCTGTTTTGGCATATCTTGACAAAGTATGTAAGTTGTATGATCATTCTGGGAATTTTAACTAAAATATCTGAACATACTGACCAACCTCTAAAATACCTTCTTTTTTACAAGGCCAGCAGGACTTGGCCCTTCCAACACCTACTTTAGTAGTTGTATAGTTTTTGCCTTAATGTTGTAATTGTTTTGAAACCTGAAACAATTTAGGACTGTGTGTGTGCACATTTATGGACAACAATGACTTTCAAGGAAATAATTCTGTAGAGTGATTTGGATGACATTCTAAATGACTAATATATATTTTCTTTCCCTGAAAGTGATTTTTGAAAAGTGAAATTCTAATTACAGAGAGGGTCAACGAAAAAATATTTTTTCTGATATCTGATGATAAGGGAGGTTATCAGGAAAAGCTGTAGAAGAAAACATAACACTGACTCATCAGTTATGTTTTGATGTCTGTGTAGTATATGATTGATTCCCGTTGGAATATTTTAAAAAGATCTAATTTAAGCCCCATGATTTAAAGCAGAGATTGGCCCTAAAATGTTATAATGGTAGTGGAGTTTTCAATCTGAACGTTGCAGCATGATGTACAATTTTCAAAAGTGCCTATGTGGCTTAGGATCTGAAATCCCATTTTCAAAAGTGTCACAAAGTCAATGCGACTTAGGCTCCCAAATACCTAATTCACTTTGATGCTTTTGAAAATGTTACCACAGGCCTATTTCTAGTTCAGTGACAAGGAATATTTTTAGCTATGACAAATACGCCAAGTGCAAATAGTCGTGATTTGGAAAATTATTTTAAGGTTTGAATAGTCTAAAATCCTACATTTAAATCAAGATATTATGCATTATAGTTAGGGATGCATATTAATATATTGTAAAGCACTAGAAACTATAGCATTTTAAAGGAGGGCTGAGCTGAAAACAGTTTGTGGAGTTGAATCTTATTATTTTTCAGTGACTAGTGAAATTCCCTCACCCATTGCTGGTAGAGGTCTGTGCTCAAGGAGGCACAAAAATTCTCACTGAATTTTGGAAATCCTGACTGATTTATACTAAGAGGATGCTCAAGGAACTAGATATAGATATGGCATATATGTTGTTAAGCCCTGATCCTGTTCTCTCTAAAATCAACAACATGACTTGCAGGCACAGGTCTGGGCCTGTAATGCAGGCAAATAATATACTGTACAAAAAGGAAATGCTCTTTGTTAAATTAAACAGCCCCGCTTGAGAGACATGTTTTGAAAGCAAACAACGGACTAGGGACTAGAAAAGCCACATTTTCAGAGGCTACATTATCCTCTTAACTCTTGATAAAGGAATTGGGAAACAACCTTCTATGCCTTTTTTATTTGGATAGTCCAGTTCAGCATCCCGATCCTAAGTGAGCCAGGGGATTTGCTGGCATCAGCATCAAATGTATGTATGTACGTACGTATGAAGGGTAGAAGAGTCCTAGTGAGACCTTCAGGCTGCCAGTGCTTCTGGACCACCCAAGCAAGGTCAGGTTAGATATATCTGCAGCTGCCCAGACTCCGCTGCCTTAGTTTCCAGCAAAGGCAGCTAGCACTGTGAACAATTCAGTATTATCACCGGAGGCTTTCTGTTTCAGTTCTGTTTGTTTTTAAGTGTAGCTTGAAAGAATAACATCCTATAGGCTAAACAGCTTTCCAAAACAAATGAGACAGGTCACATTGATATTTCACAACAGCTTCTGATCTTCTCCATGGAGTACAGCTGAAAGACATTAAACTGAAGTGATACAGATTATATGAATACATATATTGCCTGATCCTCCTGTAAAACTGAGCAGGGGATTTGTAGGATCTGCAATCCTGGCATTCTGATCTTTGCACGCATTCATCGAAGATGTTGAAATCAGTTTTAGGTATGCCAGATAATTATCCAGTTGATTCCTCCTGTAGTGGCTGGATTTCTTTTTTTTAAGTCTTTGCAACAACGTATCTATAATCCAGGCACCAACTACTTAAGACTTCAGGGGCAAATATCCCAAGTGTTTCTTTTCCCTGTGGTTTCAGGACACTACTTCCACTTCTGTTGATATGTCATGCCTCCCCCCTTTTCCAGCATACAGTAGATATTGTAGCACTCATGTCAAAGTTGGAGAGGTGGAACAAATATTCAAAACCTGTAGTTCGCTGAAGTGGGACAGTGCCAGCAAAGTAAAGTAAAGCTTCTGAAAGACTCGATATATATAATTTGGAATATAAAGTGTCACTTTATTCCTAAATTGTAAGCTACAGAGTAAGTCCTATTTTTATCACATAACAGCAGAAAGAAAAATATAATTTTAACAGGCAAACCATCTTTCAAGTACTATCATAAATCTTGTTTACTGTGTTTAGGTGATATATGCAGTAGAAAACATAACATTTTAGAAATTCAAACCTACATTTTTTCACAAATCACATACTCTGTGTGTGTGAGATAAATACAGCATATATTCTACTACTATATAGAGAGATTATGGTATGATAATGTCCTTATATTATTTCCCAGTGGAGGTCACTTTTTCAACCCATTGTAAAACAGTTTTTCTCTACAAATTAAAAATGCAGTCTGTCCTGAAGAAGGGAATGCAATTTTTAGTGCCAACACCTATTTAAAAGTCAGCAGGAAGAAAACTACTCCACATCCAATTAATCTGTCTCATCCAATATTATATAGTCACGTGAGTTTAAAATATCTCCTGATTTTTAAAAATCAAAACAAAAAACAAGAAATCCTAATGGAATTATGAAAATGGTCCCCTGAATTCCGCCTGATCACAGTCTGTAAATACTTACACTGGCCTCTTTAATCTAGTAAATGAAGAAACAACAAGAGCCAATGTCTGGAAGTTGAAGCTAGAGACATTAAAACTAGAAATAAGACTGAGCTTTTTAACTGAGAGAGCAATTAACCATTGGTCCAATGTACCAAGTGATATAGTAGTTTCTCCATCACTTAGAGTCTTTAAGATTGGCTGTATTTTTAAAAGATAAGCTCAGTACAACCACATATTATTGTGACTGAATCAGAGCGTTCTTGGGTAAAGGTCTATAACTTGTGTTATGCAGGAGGTCAGACTAGATAATCATAGGGGCCTTTCTGGCTTTAAAAATCTATGACTCCATGAAAACTGTATGAAGATAAACTGTATTTTAAATTCCAAAGTTCACAAGCCAATGGCTACTCATAAAAAGGTATTTTTATTCATATAACTTTAAGACAATAAATCGCCAAAATGTTAGAAAACCTGGCCCCACTGAAGTAAATGGGCATTCTGTTATACGTATTTAATTTGACTGATTTTAATAAAGCTGATTAAACATATATGATTTAATGATCATGTTAAAACTAGGGCTGTCAAGCAAGTAAAAAAATTAATCCCGATTAATTGCACGATTAAAAAAATTAATTGTGCAATTAATTGAGCTGTTAAACAATAATAGAATACCATTTCTTTAAATATTTTGGAAGTTTCCTACATTTTCAAATATATTGATTTCAATTACAACACAGAATAAAAGTATACAGTGCTTATTTTATTTTTATTACAAATATTTGCACTGTAAAAAAGAATAAAGAAATAGTATTTTTCAATTCACCTCATACAAGTACTGTAGTGCAATCTTTTTATCATGAAAGTTTAACTTACAAATATAGAATTATGTACCAAAAAATAACTGCACTCAAAAATGAATCAATGTAAAACTTTAGAGCCTACAAGTGCATTCAGTCCTACTTCTTGTTCACCCAATCACTCAGACAAACAAGTTTGTTTACATTTGCAGGAGATAATGCTGCCCGCTTCTTATTTACTATATCACCTGTAAGTCAGAAAAGGCATTCGCCTCCCACTGTTGTAGCCAGTGTCACAAGATATTTACATGCCAGATGTGGTAAAGATTCATAGGACCCTTCCTGCTTTACTCATCATTCCAGAATACATGCTTCCATGCTGAAGCAGGGTTCTGCTCAATAACAATCCAAAGCAATGCAGACTGATGCACATTCATTTTCATCATCTGAGCCAGATGCCACCAACAAAAGGTTGATTTTCTTTTTTGGTGGTTAAGGTTCTGTAGTTTCTGCATCAGAGTGTTGCTCTTTTAAGACTTCTGAAAACATTCTCCACACCTCATCCGTCTCAGATTTTGGAAGGCACTGCAGATTCTTAAACCTTGGGTCAAGTGCTGTAGCACTCTTTAGAAATCTCATGGTGGTACCTTCTCTGCATTTTGTCAAATCTGCAGTGAAAGTGTTCTTAAATTGAACAACATGGGCTGGGTCGTCATCCAAAACTACTATAACATGAAATATATGGCAGAATGCAGGTAAAATAGAGCAGGAGACATACAATTCTCCCCCCAGGAGTTCAGTCACAAATTAAATTAATGCTTTGTGTTTAAAAAAAACAAAACACAACACATCATCGGCATGGAAGCACCTCCTCTGGAATGGCGGCCAAAACATGAAGGCACATACAAATGTTTAGCATATCTGCCACGTAAATACCTAGCAATGGCAGCTACACCAGTGCCATGCGAAAACCTGTTCTCATTTTCAAGTGACACTGTAAATAAGAAGTGGGCAGCATTATCTTGCATAAATGTAATTGTTTGTCTTAGTGACTGGCTGAACAAGAAATAGGACAGAGTGGACTTGTAGACTCTAAAGTTTTACGTCATTTTGTTTTTGAGTGCAGTTATGTAACAAAGAAAAATCTATATTTGTAAATCGCACTTTCATGATACAGATTGCACTACGGTACTTGTATGTGGTGAACTGAAAAATACTACACCGCTACCTTGATATAACATCACCCAATATAACATGAATTTGGATATAACACGGTAAAGCAGTGCTTCAATGGGGTGGAGGGGGATGGGGCTGCGCACTCCAGTGTATCGAAGTAAGTTTAATATAACATGATTTCACCTATAATGCGGAAGGATTTTTTGGCTTCCAAGGACAGCATTATAACGAGGAAGAGGTGTATTTATTTTTCAAAAAAAACAAGGAGGAGTCCTTGTGGCACCTTAGAGACTAATAAATTTACTTGGGCATAAGCTTTTGGGTTATACCGTCCTACCGTATTTTCCACTCCATGCACCTGATGAAGTGGGTTTTAACCCACAAAAAGTTATGCCCAAATAAATGTGTTAGTCTCTAAGGTGCCACAAGGACTCCTCATTGATACGGACTAGCATGGTTACCACTCTGAAACCTGTCACTATTTCTTATGTTTAGCATTTTTCAGTGTAAATATTTGTAATAAAAATAGTAATATAAAGTGAACACTACACACTTTGTATTCAGTGTCGTAATAGAAATCAAATATTTGAAAACATAGAAAAAATCAAAAATATTTACTAAATTTCAATTGGTATTCTATTGTCTAACGTTGCAATTAATCACGTGAGTTAACTGCAATTAATTGACAGCTCTAGTTAAAACAGTTTATATGTAGAAGTTATGATTTTCTCACAGTGGCCAAGTGTCCTTTAAAGACCTCCTGAAAGAAACAGAGTTCTCTATATCAGGAAAATGATTTTCACTTCCTTGAAGTCAATGATTTTATCAACTAAAATGACAACTTAAATCAGTTAATAATATGTCCTATTGTTTAACTCATGAAAAATTAAAGTATAGCCAGCTCATTTACATCAAACGTTTCACTGGCAGTTTCAACACAAAAATGCCTCACTTCAGTTTGAAGATTTCAGTTTCTGTTTTTTATTTCAATAACTGAATACATTTGTAATATGAAAAACTAATTTATAAATGACAGTCTCTAGATACTTCTCACACTAGTAAATATTCAGTAATATTGTGCTTCAGTTCCAAAAGCATTATGTAAAAGTAAACAGGGCCTTGCTGTTTGATATTTTCTTTGAACTAAAAAGAATAAATTAAATCATCCCAAGAAAGTGACTGTTTTGAAAATGAAGATCTGAATGAAAATATTTTTTTGGTGAAAAATCACTTCTCATTCAACTCGAGAGAAGAGTACGTGTGTATGTTGGGGGCAGGAAGGAATGTGGACTATTAAACACATAAGCAGTATTTTCCCACGAACAGGGAATCATAAGAGACACAAATATTATAAAGAATATCATGTGGAGCCATCCCCGGCCTCTATTCTTATGGCATTTCCACTAATTTTATTTACTGTGCAATCCGTGCACCAGAAGTCCTGATGCTGGTCGGTGATCAGCCTACCATTATTAATATAAATTTGGCAAATTATTATTATTCTAGCCTGAAAAAATCCTTGAGATACCATGCAGCAGCTACTTCAGAGTTTTTAAGGGGGGGGGACATATTTAGAAGATCTACCTACCTAACCAAGAGACATGCCAAACTTTTTTCAAGGGTTACATTAAGGATTACCCATCCTCCTTCGTAATTCCTCTTATAGTATTATTTCTGAAGAGTTTCTTGAGCTAATATATTTACTGTTCTGCCAAACTTTCAAGTTTTAGTTGCTTTTGTTGTTCAGTGTTTATTAAAAAAAACTACATCTTTAGACAAATATATTTTAGCAATTCAATATTCTAGCAGGCAATAAGGAGACTTATTTTGCTCTTAAAGAGATACAATCAACTTAAACATCACACTTTTATCTATCTATTAAACTTCCATTAACCTTAGATATTATTTTTAACTGAAAGTTCACAGTTTGTTTTTGCATTTTACAGCACTTTGTGTGGAACATTTCCATTGTTTGCCCTGTTTATGCAGGGCTTTCACACAACAAACTTGGAGATTTTTATTTTTTAATGTTGCTGTAAAACCACAAATATGGCAAGGGGACTCAGGGAGGCCAGCTGAGCTCCTGAAACCACTTTTGCATTTTTTTTAAACTACCCTTAAAAATACAAGCCTTATTTATAAGAGGACAAATTTTACCCTCAGTTACTTCAAATTTACACCCCTTGATTTCCATTACAGTCAATGAAGTGACTACAGATTTACACCAGTTCAACAGATCAGAATTTGGATAATTTCAACCATTGTCTTGTAAATTGAGATGATACATCAAGTTCTCGAGTCGAATAGACTCATGGAATCATGGGGTTAGAAAGGACCACAAGGGTCATCTAGCCTAACCCCCAAAACAACTATTCACTGCCTGTATCTGTTAGAAACTATTACAAATGGGCCAGAGTAAACATGTTTTCCATAAGAATTGGTTGTCTTTTTATTAAGTTGAGATGGACCAAAAGGTTAAGTAACAAAACTTTTGCAACAATCAAGAAAGAGGTACCACCAATGCACTTGTTCAATCACTTGCACGTGTCTTCATGAACATAGTAAGTAACTTGTTTACTTCTAACACACACACAGAAAATAGTTCTCTGGAACACTCAACATTTCAGGAACTTGACAGCAAGATAGAGATCTTGATGTCTGCAGTCCCAGTTCAAATCCAGCCCAGGTCAGTAGCGAAGAGAGAAAAGAAAAGTCTACTATCAGAAGCCTACTTGGTTGCTTACATGAAATCAGTGGGTGCAGGGGCGGCTCCAGGCACCAGCACGCCAAGCGCGTGCCTGGGGTGGCAAGCCACGGGGGGCACTCTGCCGGTCGCCGTGAGGGCGGCAGGCAGGTTGCCTTCGGCAGCATGCCTGCGGAGGGTCCACTGGTCCCATGGCTTCGGCGAACCTGCCGCAGGCGTGCCGCTGAATCCGCGGGACCAGGGACCTCCCACAGGCAAGCCGCCGAAGACAGCCTACCTGCTATGCTTGGGGCGGCAAAATACCTAGAGCCGTCCCTGAGTGTGTGGCATCAATCCACTTAATCAGAAAATTGTCCATATTACAGACTCCCAGTTGATACCCCTATTAGTGTCTCAGAAGATGCACTAGGGACTGAATGTTAATGAAAAACAAACTATCATGTAGTCAGCCTTCCTGGGTCAATGGCTTAGGTATGCAGAGTAATGCACTATCACTGCCAATAGCATAAGCCTCCCATACATAAATGGAGAATTTCATTTTCATCCCAACAGCTCTTGAAAGAGGTATCTTTGTACAAAGTATTTTATGAGGAAATTCTACTACTTTAAATGAATGTCTATGCTCATTTTAAGTGCTTGTTTTCTGAAAACACAACAAGAAGCTTTAGATTTGCAAGTGAAATCCATAACTTACAGCTCAATAGCTCATATTGTGTGCTCTGATAGATCTATCAAACAAATATAATGCTGTCCAAAAATTGGTCAATTAAATTCGAGAGACTATTTTTTTACACTTATAAAAGATATAAACAAACACTTCAACATCATTTGTAGCCTACCTACATCGAAGATAATTTTGGGCTATAAATTTAACAGGATTTTTTTCTTTTATGTACAAGTTAATAATAAGAACTATATCGTGGGACAGAAGCATGAGCATTGATTTCTAGAGATTCACCAACACTGTAAATAAAATGCAGTGTGAAAGCCATATTGCTTGAGCTTACAGTATAGTGACAGCAGGGACATAATGCAGGAATCACAGACACAAACATGAAAAGCAATAGGGGAAAGAAAAATGGCTTTCAGGATGAAAGGCTTGGATTATTTTCTAAGAACTGTATTCATCCTAAAAATATGACTCTCTACTTCCTGCAGGGTTTATGTAACAAAAGATGTTCTAAAACAGTTCTCCATATTTGTGCTTGAAAACTGATATGTATTTTCTGCTGAAAATTGCATTTGTGCATTCACATATTTCACTGTCCACTTCCCACCTAGTTTTGCAAACTGCATTTTTTGTTCATGCAAACATTGCACAAATACAGTATATAAAGGATCCCTCAAGTTGCACTGTGTCTTAAATGCAGGGTCTTTTTAAAGAATTTGTGCTACAAATAGAGTCTTACCAAATTCATGGTCCATTTTAGTCAATTTCACGGTCATAGGATTTAAAAAATCATAAATTTCATGATTTCAGCTATTTAAACCTGAAATTTCATGGCGTTGTAATTGTAGGGGTCCTGACCAAAAAAGGAGTTGTGGGGAGGGGGGTCGCAAGGTTATTGCGCGTGGGGGGGGTGCGGTACTGCTACCCTTACTTCTGCGCTGCTGCTGGCAGTGGTGCTGCCTTCACAGCTGGGCAGCTAGAGAGCTCCTCCCATGAGAATTGTATAGTATAGGGTAAAAGCACAAGACCAACCAGATTTCATGGGAGGATACCAGATTTCATGATCTGTGACACATTTTTTATGGCCAGGAATTTGATAGGGCCCTAGTTATAAATACAGATGAAATCTTATTACTAATGAAATATAAGATGAATAATTTTGTGCTTTAATGGTTGCTCTCCTGAACAGATGCATTTTCAGGATGGTTTAATAAAACTGTACACGTCTATTACTAAAATATCAATGGTCATCAGGAGACATAAAAATATTTGTTGCTCACTATACCACAGACTTTCTTTTTGAAACATCCCAAGTAATGCAGACGATAATGAAAGAAATGACTGATTTTAATTTCAGTAAGTAATGGAGTGTATCTACCTGATGTATTTTCTGCCAGCTAACAAAGACTGAAGGAAGTGTGCTTTGGATAGCATCAATTAAAGGAAGGAGGGTCATTAATCTTTACTGTCAATGCCAGAGTTCTGCTCAGTTTGGTTTTGCGGCATGCAGCTTGTTGCGTATGTTTTAGACAAAGACCAATCCAGCTGATTTCATCTTGTTGCTATACCAGCACTTCTGAATACACGTTTTATTCTTCTGTCATACAGGGACTTTTAGCATGGAGAAGTCCCTTTGTCTTAGGTTCAACTCTTGAACACTTGTATACCAACACATTGTTTATCTTCAAGTACTCAGTTTGCCCAAATCCCATTAACCACTGTTTGTACCAATTATTCCTATAAGTTGCTCTTTGTTAGTTAATTTCTTCCCTATGCTTATTACGTTCCATACAAAGAATTCTCCCTTGATATCTGTGGGGCCTAGTATTCCATTCTTTTTGTATTTAACAGTTGTTCAAATATCTGTGCAACATCTCGATAGGACAGACTTTGGGAAACCTATACTAGCGTATACATTTATCATAGCTATCTGCAGCAACAGTGAGCTCCCCAATAACCAGAGGCCTGCTAATACTCAGAGTTGCAATTTGATCTGACCCCATATTCATTGATTTGTCCCAGTTTTCAAATTATCTGTCTTCAATAGCTAGCACAACAATATAAAAGTCCAGAATTAATTTTCAGCAGTGCCTTGTGACAAGCTGATATAGTGCCATGACTTCATGATGTTGCATCAATGTATGATGAGCCTACCTCACAGTGCATTGTCACCACACACCAATTAGAAAATCAGGACATGAAAATGCAAAAATGACAGAAAGGGATGTGTTTCAAGGGGACCTACTGTAAAATAAACCTTGCAGGTCCTGTCTATCCTATTTCTTTCACCTTTGTCTTTAAATATCTTACATAGAGCTTTTAAAAGGAACACTGACCTGATTTGTTGCAACTTTTGGGGTAATCGTTGAATTATCTAGTTATCTTCTTGTACTTTTCCCTATTTCTAAAGTTTCTCTTTTGTTATTAGCAGGCTAGAACTCTTGAACTGTTTGCACAGAAATTCCACATGTGGCATCACTGGACCATTCCATGGCACTAGAAAAATGTCTTCCCATTTACACATGATGTCTGTTTATGCATTACCAAAATATCTTTATTTTTGTTTCTTTTATGCATTTTTCTAAAAATGCTAGCTTGTTATTGGCTACATGTTTGCAGTGCTTTATAGGTTATAACAATGGGGCTATTTTTGTAGAGAGAGTTGTGTAAGTCAGTTTTCTACCCATGTTCTTTATTTATGTCAGTCATCTGAGTAAACTCTACTCTTCGTCAGCATGACATTCCACCCCATTTCCAAATATTTTATTAACTTGCTTTACATGCTTTCTTTCCTAGAAAGTGATGCACAAAGTAAAATAAATGGTCCTAAAGCAGATCCTCACAAAATACTCTGTCTACAATAAATAAACTGGTTATTCATTCACTAAATAATCTGACAAAACAAACACTTAGGGATAATTAATTTGGTAAATGGACCTTTCATAAAAGCTCTTTATATAAGCAGAGTACTTTAATACTTTGTCACCTTTATTCCAAACAGAAATAAATAATATTTTGAACACTAATTATGCATTTATTTCACTGTGTTTAATTCCAACTTTTAAAATTAATTAACTCAGAATGTTCTATTATACATGAACGCTATTATCTTTGTTTACACGCAAGTATGCAGCTAAAACAGATAGTAATTAGTAACTTTTAAGCTAAAAAGCAAGTGACCGATTGAATGTTTGTAAAATAGAGTCATCATTAAATTATTTTTGAAAAGGGCAATTTGACAGTCCTTTAATTTCTTCATTAAAACTTTAAACTGTGAACCTTGCCTCGTTTAACAAATATTAAATCTGTCTCTCTCAATATATTGTATATATTAGTCAACGGAAACGTTAGTCTTCTGCCAATGGGCATAGAATCAATTTATTTTGTAATGAAGAACAATTTTTGAATAATCTAGTTCCACACTTCAATTATATGGATATAGTACTTGCAACAATAGTAAAACTCCATAGTGACATTGTCCCATACGCTAATACACATCAATTTCCGACAGAAGATTTGGAGGAACTGTTTGTCTTTTTCCCTTTCTGTGGTCACGTCATAATGGGCTTTGATTTCTATAGGTCTCAAAGACTAGGCAGAGTACTTGAAGACCTGTGCCAAATTTTCAGACAGAACCTCAACTGTGTGTCGACATATTCTCATGCAAAGTTGTACAGGCATTTTTCAAACGTTGTACAAGAACTAAAACATACACATGCACCCGGTGTTGGCATATCCACAAGTAGAAACCACTGTTTGACTATTTGACTCTCAAAATGGTGAAAAAAGTATTGAAACTACACCATACCAACTATTAGCCACATGACACAGGGTTCCCAACTACTGTATCATGACTGATCTGGTTTATAAAATTATGTAATCTTAATATCCATAGAATTTTTAAACTTTTTACATTCCATCTATCACATTACATTATTCATTACATATGGCCCAATTCTGCTCCCATTTAAATCAGTGGCAAGACTTTTGCTGACTGTAGGAACAGGAGTATATGCACTTCCAAAATTAGCATTAGGCTCTAAACATTTTTTTAAAATGTGTAAAACATTAGTAAGCCCAAACAAAAATTTGGACCTTTTCCAAAATCTGTTTATAATAAAGGGATGAAGGCAGTCACAGGGTACATATATTCTTCTCATATCTTTATTTTCTGTTGAAGCAGCGTAGGCAGAATCACTTCCTTCCTTACAGCATTTTAAAATAATATTAGAATTCAACTTCTACCAGTTCTTAAAAACAAATTACTATTACACTCCAATCCACTTGCAGTCTTGGTAGGACTTAACATATGATTAGGTTTCAGAATGATGACACATAGCTTGGGAACTCTATTTTGGATTTATGAAAGGACAGAGCCTTCATCTTTCCACTAGATTTCAGAATTCTTTCCCTGATCTGTATTGTCTGGAAGACTGTCATGACAGCAGGCCACAGAGAAACAAAAGCAGTGTTTTTTAGAAGGGAGCAGGTACAAATGGAATTAGATTAAAAGGTCTGAAGCCTTTCCACAGTTCCCAGCAAAAAGATATTCTCCACCTCACCTTGAAGCTACTCTTTCCATACCAGTCTCATGCATATCAGTAATTTCCATGAGATATTCTCCACATTTCTGCTGATGTAAACCAGGTATTTCTTGGTGTGATGTTGCAGTCTATATGGTTTTATAAAAATATGCTAATGAGAGAATGTAATGTGACTGGAATACGCTTCATGCAGAGGGTCTCTTGTGGGATATCATTGCAAAGCTTATGGTCTGCTGAGTGTGATCATCCTATTTGTATAAATTTACCACTCTTGTATCTGAAACTAGAAATATGAAATACGGCTCTGAGGGCCTACTGTAATTGTGCAGAGTGTGGGCCATTGATGGTGGTTTGGAATGTTGATGTCTCCCATTAACCAGGACCATTGACTGCAGATGGCTGTCTTTTACCTGTAAGTCTTCCTGTATACATGTGTGCTGGCAAGCGGGTAATGAAATCGTGCAGTGACATGTGATCATGTCACCTGAACTGGAATCCATCTTTAACCTGGTGTCTTTCCATTGAGAAGGAGGGGGTGGGAACCCAGAGAGGGACAAAGGATTCTGCCTTATGCAAAAGATATATAAAAGGGTGGAACAAAACAAATGTGAGAGAGGAGTCATCATGAAGAATCTCCTAGCTACCACCTGAGCTGAAACAAGAGTTGTACCAGGGGAAAGAATTGTGCCCAGGCCTGGAAGGTGTCCAGTTTGAGGAAAAAACTTACTGAAGCATCTCTGAAGGTGAGATTATTTGTATTTAGTTTGATTAGACATAGATTTGTGCGTTTTATTTTCTTTTGCTTGGTGACTTACTTTCTTCTGTCAGTTACTACTTGGAACCACTTAAATCCTACTTTCTATATTTAATAAAACCACTTTTTACTTATTAATTTACCCAGAGTATGTATTAATACCTGGGGGAGCAAACAGCTGTGTATATCTCTCTATCAGTGTTATAGAGACCGAACAATTTATGACTTTACCCTGCATAAGCTTTATACAGGGTAAAACGGATTTATTTGGGTTTAGACCCCATTGAGAGTTGGGCATCTGGGTGTTAAAGACAGGAACATTTCTGTTAGCTGCTTTCAGGTAAACCTGCAGCTTTGGGGCAAGTAGTTCAGACCCTGGGTCTTTGTTGGAGCAGATGGGTGTGTCTGGCTCGGCAAGACAGAGTGCTGGAGTCCTGAGCTGGCAGGGAAGGCAGGAGTAGAAGTAGTCTTGGCACATCGGGTGGCAGCTCCCAAAGGGGTTTCTGTGATCCAACCCGTCACACTTGGACTCTCTCCCATCTCTTCTGTGTACATTCCAAATAAGTTCCTTTTAATTACACTAATGAAACTTACTTTGCCTTTATAATTCTCTCTTTACCCTCCAACATCTACACAAAGTGTCCTCTCTCGAAATTACAATTTTATACCTGGCAAAGTTATTGCGAGGCTTTTGCGGCGGGTGCGGGTGGGGGATGGGGACGGGGAGGGTGATTTTTTTTTTAAATTGTAATTTATTAGAACCAGATATACGGTGAGTTTTGCATATGTTATCACATAATTTAGGAATTATAAAATTAAAGGGAATTTAGTCATTATAAAGCTTCAGGGAAAAACAGAGAGGCAAAGGATGTGGATCCCATATAAGCTGTGTTGGGGACATTAGAATTTCTTAAAATGAGGCTAAAGTAGATTACTCCTCAAACGGGCAAAAACAATTACTCCATGCAATAGAGCATAAGATGTTTTTAATAGTCACCATAGTTTATTAGCACTAGCTTACAGATATTGAAGGTATAAACACAACACATTGACAAAAACTAAACAAGAAAATTCACATTTAAGGACACAGCAAACTATTACCAATGTCTTTTACTATCTGAATTACAAACTAAAGCCTGAGAATTTTCATCTTCTACCTATTGAGTCAGGACTTTTTCTAGCTAGACTTTGGGGAAAGTGAAATAAAATAAAATAATATTTTTAAAATGTGAAATTAAAGAAAAAATATTTCCTTTCCTTTATAATTTAACAGCTGGCCAGCATTGGTTTTAATACCAATACTGCCAATGATTAGAAAGCTCATCAGAAAATCCACACTCTCCACATAAATGTATTAAAAATCATTTTAGACCACATACATCAATTCACTTCCCCAGTCTGCTGTGTGCTGGAACAGAGCTGCTGTGTTTGATTGCAGAAGACGCTGCTTTGTGAATGCTTCTAATATGATTCTGGTCTCACACTGCAAAATGTTTGTAAAGTGTTTTAAAACAAACAGTAGAGGCTAGAGATGGAAGAGACCCGGTATATAGACCCTAGGTGAGAGGAAAGCACAAAAGTACAACTGCAAATTTGATCCTGAAATTATGGCAGCAAATTTTTTTTCACATTGAACTATGATGTATTATATATAGAGAGAGATTCACACTGCAAAATACAGTGCAAACAAAGTCAGTTTCCTCCATGGCATCTAGCTAAATGTTTCTATTATTTAGATCTAGGCGCTCCAACGGTTTGAAAAAACCAACTGTTCGTGCTGCTTAGAGTGGCTGTGTGGGACACAACTAGTCAAGGTCCAACAGGTCAGTATAGGAAGAGCTGCAGGGCCAGAGTAAGTGCACTTCCTTGCTAGAACTGGAGGAGCGTGGTTGGTGTGTGGCTGGCTGAGGGAGCTGCAGGACCTCGGATGGGGTAGCGCTACCAGAAGCCGGGGAGAACAAGAAGGTGTCCTGTGCTGGCTCCATCAGGACAAGGCCCTGAGTAAGGGTGAATACAGCCCATGGGGAAGTGGTCCAGGGAATTAATGCAGCAGTGCGACTTAGATAAAGGGATACAGCAGATGGCTGCTATCTACAGCGTCCCTGGGCTGGGACCTGGAGTAGTGGGCGGGCCTGGTTTCCTCACCCCCCCATTAGCCACTGGGGAAGTGGTCTCGACCCTGAGGCACCCCAGAAAGTGAGCTGAACTGCAGTGACCCAGCTGGAGAGCTGCAGCGAGAAAAGCCCTAAGAGGACATTGTCGCCAGGGAGGGAGCCTTGGGGCACTGCTCTATCTTAGAGCAGGGACAACTTGAGGGAAATGTTACAGAAGGCCCTGAGAGAGACTCCTGGTGGACCTGTACCCCGGAAGGGGTTCTGCTTTGCCTTTATCTCACAGACAGGCGGTATGTGATTCAGCAGAGGGCTGAATCACTGAAGACACACCACAAAGAGAGAGAGAGACAAAGAGCGTGCAGGCACATGCACTCGGCCAAGGGGGCGCTTGCAAGAGATAAGTGCACTCCGTTACACAGGCCTGATGAGTTTAACAGAGTTTAAGAAAATGGATAATAATTTTATTTATATAAAGTATTCAGTTCTGCATAGATGTAAGAATTGGTTGACCTTCCTTATACAATACTGAAAGCCTATTCATGGAAAATTTTAAAAGTTCTCAGAGGGACAGCTAACATAAATCTAATTAATTCTGTTTCTAAGCATTCACCTTTTTCAAATGTTACATTTATCAAACCATGCAAGCATAATTCAGTGTATAGTCTTGGTTTAAGGATGAATGAACACAGAATATGAAATAACCAGGATATGGTGTTACCTTGCAAGACTAAATCTAGATTTGGACAACTAAATAAGTGGCCATATTTTCTTAAATCTGAGCAACTGGAACATCTCATTGGCCTCGGTGGGAAGTATTGGCTAATCAGTACACATAAAAATCGGCGTTCCTACTTAGGTGCCGGAGCATGAATTTAGGAGCTTAATTTGAGATGGTACTGGGAATTCTGCTGCTCAACATATTAGTAAATGATCTAGAAAAGGGGATGAACAGTGAGGTTGCAAAATTACTTGAAATAATTAAGTCCAAAGCTGACTGAGAAGGGTTAAAAGGGGATCTCACTAAACCAAGTGACCGGGCAACACAATGGCAAATGAAATTCAATGTTGATTAGTGCAACGTAATTCACTTTATAAAAAATAATCCCAAATATGCATTCAAAATGATGAGGTCTAGATTAGCTGTTACAACTCAAGGAAGAGACCTTGGAGTCATTGTGCATAGTTCTTTGACAACATCTGTTCAATGTGCAGCAGCAGTCAAAACAGCTAACAGACTGCTAGGAACCATTAGGAAAGGGATAGATAATACAAATCTGTGGTATGCCCATACCTTGAATGCTATGTACAGTTCTGGTCACTTTACCTCAAAATAAATATTAGAATTGAAAAAGGTACAGAGTATAGCCACAGAAATGATTACAGGTATGGAACTGCTTTTATCTGAGGAGAGATTAAAAAGTCTGGAACTGTTCATCTTAGAAAAGACATGTAAGGGGGATATGATAGAGGTCTATAAAATCATGAATGGTAAGGAGAAAGTGAATAGGGAAGTGTTATTTACTCCTTCATATGATATAAGAACTAGGAGTCAGCAGGTTTAAAAACACACAAAAGGAAGTACTTCACACAATGCACACTCAATCTTGGAACTCATTACCATGGGATATTGTGAAGGCCAAAATTGTAAGTGGGCTCAGAATAGAATTAGATAAGTTCATGGAGGAAAGGTCCATTAGTGGCTATTAGACAAGATGGTCAGGGATGCACAACCCAACATCCCTAAAACTCCAACTGCCAGAAGCGGGGAGTGTACAACTCAGAATTCCTGTTCTATTCATTCCCTCTGAAGTACCTGCATTACCCACTGTCAGAAGACAGGATACAGGGATAGATGGACCACTGATCTGACCCAGTAAGTCTGTTCCTATATTCTCTATTAAAACACAAACAAACAAACAAAAACAAAAAAAAATCACACAGCAGTCACTATCCTTTTGAGAGAAGAGGACTGGACAAGACTCTATTTCCAGCTATATCTTTGCTGTTTCTTACCCAGCCAGTGGTGTAGCTGTTATGCAGAGTAAAGTACTCCAGGCCCCAACCTCACAAGCTGAGCTCCCAGTTTCTTCAGCTACCGCAGTCCTTTCAGCCCAGACGGTGACTGGCCAAAACTGGCACGTGTACTTTCTGAATGTATGTACTGGGGGCAATCATCAAGTAACAGTCTGATTCTCTCCTGGCTCTCTACATGTGCCTGTGCTAGTGAATAACTAAATCTCAAGAAAGTGATGAATTGTTCTCAAAAGATACACATTACAACAGATCACCAGTGTGGAATGTGTGTCCCTGAATGTGACTAAAATGAGAACTCACCATCTTCAATATTCTACAGTCACTGATCCCAACAAAGAAATCTGATGCCAGCCAGGCTTTTCCATGGAACACAGGTATATCTTGTGTTCTTACTCTGTATTTCTTGCCGCACAAGAAGTGAAATCATTCCTGCAAGTATACAGAAATTGAGCCATATCCATTTTTTCCCTTGAATAATAGAATCCTGAACTCTGTGGGGAGGAGAATGGGAAAGTGGCATCACTGATACATATATCTTTAGAAAACAAATTACAGATGTGTAATTCTCTCTCTAAAGACTGCAGTCACAACACAATCTGACTCTTAAAAGTGAAAAAGCTCCAGAGATGACTCTAAAGTTCCAAATACAAACCAAAGAGAAGACTATACAGGCATATCAACAATGGGAAATGAAGACAAGGTCAAAGTACCTTCAACAAATTTTGTTAGGGTTTCTGTTTGGTTGGGATTTTGAATGGAAAGGGTAAGATATCTCCATCTATCTGTCTTAAAATAGAAAAGATCTCTCTATTAAAAACAGTTAGGAAAATATAAGGTTTATCAATCCACCTCACCATATCCCAGTTAAACTTGGCCAATGTCCTCAACTGGTCCTCCATCAGCTTCAGTAGAGCTCCACCAGTTCACAGCTTCTGAGAATCTGACCCAAAAGCAGTGAAAGAGATTGGCAATCAACAAAATACTAAATACTTATTTAAGTCCAGAGGCTGGATGTAAGCAACAAGAATGAACACAGTAATGGGAAGCTGACAATTCCATGTGACTCCCTTGCAAATCTTCTAGAGGGAGACAAAGAAGAGGTTTACAGTTATAGCAGAATTCCCTTGTATGGAACAAGGCTCGATTTTTGAGCTATAATTCAACTAGGATATCCCAGTAAGTGCTCAGACAGACAGCTATTTTGATATGCTTATCTTGGAAAACAAACAGAAGCCAAAAGAAATGACTGTGGCCTTTTAACCAAAAAAACAAAAACAAAAAAAACACTTTTGGCAAATGGCCTACCCAGGCTAGACATGCAATCACAGAAAGAATGTTTGCAAGATGATTAAGGTGCAACTCCAACTTGGAAAATAGTTTATGACGCGCACACAACATGACCTCATCTTATTGATAATTTATTATATGGCACGCTAGAGTCAATAAGCTGTTGAGTTGTGTCAAGTAGTCACACAACCTGGCTGCAGTCATCCAACTGCATTCCAGAAAGAATTACTAGATGGACCACAGGAAGAAATTGCCTCAATTTCAGGGCAAGGGCTGGAACATGACAGTTTTAAAACTGCGCTTGGGTCGCGAAGCAAGGCACTGATCCAGAGCAGGGGTCTACTGTGGTGGGTGTCATTGAAGAACTTGTTACACAAGGTATGAAAATATTCCAGATAAAGAATATATCTTCCAATTTCAGTCCTGCTTTTGAGACACTGATTAGTTACAGTTCTGCTCTGACTACAGAAAACTAAGGACGCAGTCTTACAGTCTGAAGATATGCTACGGTCATCATCAGTGATTACTGCATCTCTTATTTAAATACCACTTATTCAAAATCAGCATGTCATTTTCTTATAGGGCTTTTTCTTACAGTAAAAACAATAATGCTTAAATTGAATCTGTATGAGGCAGTTTCCTTCCTACATCAAGCTTTCTGCGGGCATTGCACACTTGCCCTTATTGATGCTCTGTGCTGAAGGCTTATGTTGTGCAGCTCCTCCTCCTCCGCTAAAACCAGGTTCAACGTAAGGGCTACTTCTCCCCACATCATCAGAAGTTCTGCTAATTAGGGGAGAAGACAAGGTGGGTGAGGTAGTATTTTTATTGAAACAACTTCTGTTGCTGAGAGAAACAAGTTTTCGAGCTTACACAGAGCTCTTCTTCAGGTCTGGGAAATTTACTCAAAATGTCACAACTAAATGCAAGGTGAAACAGATGGTTTAGCATCAGTAGTTAGCATGTATTTCAAAGGACCATTCACAGTGAAGAAGCCCATTAGATGTGACACTGAGTAAGTTTCCCAGACCTGAAGAAGAGCTGTGTGTAAGCTCAAAAGCTTGTCTCCCTCACAAACAGAAGTTGGTCCAATAAGAAATATTACCTTATACACTTTGTTTCTCTAATATTCTGGGTCCAACATGGCTACAACACTACTGCATACATAGGGAGAGAAGGGATACACACAGTCAGTATTCTCTTTATTTCTCACACCCAACTAGCAGAGGAGCAAGGATGCAACTCAGACCTAAATCCCTGCCTCCAGTGGGGAAGAGGTGGCTTGTTAGGTCCCCCATGTGGCATTGCATCCCACATTCTTCATAGAAGTAGGGATATGATATGATTATGACGTAACTAAAATGTATTTTATGCAAGATGGGGCATGTGAGATATCGTTGGAAAGGTTATGACTTACTGAATATGATTATCCTATTTGTATGCATGTCTCATTTTTGTATCTGAATTTAGGAATATTGTCTGTGCATCTATTACAAATGTGTTTATACCTGGGGAACGCCCACTAGACAGAATGCAATCAGTCTGCATGGCCGGTTGGGAAGGGCCATTAGGGAAAACAATAGGATTTTGAAGATGCTAATCTCCCCCTTTCTGGGAAGCCTTTGAGTTATGGCTTCAGGGACATGTGACCAAGTCACCTGATACTGGACTCCATGATGATACTAGCGTTTTTCCACTGACCAAGGGTGGGAATCACACTGGGAGACAAAGGATTCCCACCATATGCAAAAACTATTTAAGGCGGGGGAGTGACATCTTTGTGGTTTGTTCTTCATTAATTCCCCGTGCAAGAAAGAAGCCAGCTGGAAACATCTGAGAACAACAAGACTGGAGTAGGGGAGAAAGCCTCTAGCCTGGGCTCAGCCTATCTGGCCTGTGAAAAGAATATCTGGAGTTTTAAGCTGCGAGCAAGTGCAGCTTGCCTTCAAGAATCTCTGCAATCTGCCTAAAATAACATTTAGGGTGAGAGTTTGCCAGTTTCTTTAGTATATTAAGCTTTGATCTGTTTGCTATCCTTTATAACAGGGGTAGGCAACCTATGGCACGTGTGCTGAAGGTGGCACGTGAGCTGATTTTCAGTGGCACTCACACTGCCCGGGTCCTGGCCCCTGCTCTGAGGGGTTCTGCACTTTAATTTAATTTTAAATGAAGCTTCTTAAACATTTTTAAAACCTTATTTACTTTACATACAATAGTTTAGTTAAATATTATAGACTTATAGAAAGAGACCTTCTAAAAATGTTAAAATGTGTTACTGGCACACGAAACCTTAAATTAGAGTGAATAAATGAAGACTCGGACACCACTTCTGAACGGTTGCCAACCCCTTGCTTTATAATCAGTTAAAATCTATCTTCTTTAGTTAATAAACTTGTTTTTGGTTTTGTTTAAAACCAGTGTTGTGTCATAACTTGGGGCAAAAAACCATGTATATCCCTCTCCACATTGAGGGAGGGGGCAAATTTCATGAGCTTGTGCTGTACAGTTCTCTGTATAGCGCAAGACAGTACAATTTTGGGTTTACCCTCTAGAGGCGTGTGTTCACTCGAGTGCTGGGCAATTCCTTAGCTGAGCCTTCCCATGCAGAGCTGATCTCAGCATGTGTGTGTATCGCTGCAGCTGGGTGTGTCCCTAGCTGTATGTGTGCTAGTAAAATGCAGTCTGAAGCCTGAGGGTGCGCTTGGTTGGCTTGCCTCAGCAATACAGTGTAAATGGAGCCCAAACTGGTAGGTCAGGAAGGCTCAATGGTACCCAAGTTCCAAGTGAAAAGGATGGTAGAAAGTATAAGTAATAAGCAAAAAAGTGAATGGTTTGTAGATGAAAGGAAAGAAGGGAAGCAGCAATAAAGGGGGACAAAGAAAGGGAATGTAATTCATTTATTCAAGTTTCTGTGTTTGTTGTCCTTCCCTGGCAGAAAATGGGAGAGGAAAACACGTCACTGAGGGTAAAGGAATGGAGAATACTCTCGCTGACTGCAGGCTTTGGAGAGGAAGTTTGGGGGCAGAATACCAACTCTGTTTCTGCTCAGTTGATCACTGAAGCACAGCAGTAAGTAAATAGATGCTTCTGTGGAACTGCGGTGATGTCCCGGGAGCTCATTCATTTTCTAACCTTTTCACAGCTTCTGGCCTCAGAAGGCTGGAGTTCACTGTAAGCCAGGCTGAATTTCAAAGCAAAGGTCCCAGAAATGGCAAACTGTCATGAATTCACTATGACACTCCATTGCTGGAAGAATTGTTTCAAATGCACTCTCTAAAATAATTTAGAATCACAAAGTAATTATATCAGCAGCAGCCACACACTTCATATTTACAAATGTGAAAATCGAGCTATATAATATAGTGATAGAATTAATGAAGAAAAAGGAGGAGACAGGCATTTTACTAAGAAATGCTAATCAACCAGTTTTTGAAATGTCTCTCATTTGCATTACAACATTTTTTATGAAAATTCAGCATTATGTTTCTCTGTGCTGCATTGTACTGCTCTGCTGAACATCAAAAAATATTCACTTTCTTAGAGCATGGGGGGGAAACAACATCAAAAATCATGATCAAAGATAACTTCAATTACTTGTTAATTTCACCTTAATTCCACTCTTGAGATAGTAATCTGCCTCAAATTTTCTTCACTGTAACAAATTCTGATATATGCTTATGGGTCCCTAAATATATTCCCACAAGAAATACATGAATAAATATGCATCAGTTTCATTTACATAGCCTTCACCACACGTATGGTAGAATTGTTCATAAACTCATAACTGTTTACTGTGTGAAAAAAAAACTCATTAAATTCCCCTTTGAATATGGGAATTAAACTTTTATTTTTTTTAATTTATTTGCCACATTCTCATCGGTATCCATTACAGCAACTACTAAACTAGTGAAGGATGCACAAACCCATTTTTGTTCTCAAATCAAATTAACGTCAATATAATTTTTCCCAGAACCCTCTCAAAATAATCCACCAGTATAGTACATCTCTGACTGCACGTTAAGCTTGCTCTCTCTTCTGATAATTAAGTAAAACATTTATTTTCCTGTTGAATGAGGTCTAAGTTGATCTGAGCAATAACTATTCATTTTCTGAGCTAGTGTTTCTGCCAAACATTTACCAGAATTTATTGTTGCAACCTACTTTAATTTTCCAAAGTACCAGAAGACCCTGAAAGATAAACTGAAAAACTTTTTTGAAAAAAACAAAATCTATTTGAGACTCCAGGTTACTGACAGACTGTATGTGTAGATATAAAATGAACAAATTATATTTTTAAAACAAACATGCCGTGTACACTCAGTTTCTTCATTATTTAGACCTGAATTTAGGATTCTCCAGTGACCTCATCGTAACTATAAAGGGAATGGTAACAACTCTCTTGTATACAATACTATAAAATCCCTCCTGGCCAGAGGCAGCAAATCCTTTTACCTGTAAAGGATTTAGAAGCTCAGGTAACCTGGCTGACACCTGACCCAAAGGACCAATAAGGAGACAAGAGACTTTCAAATCTTGCGGAGGTGGAGAGGCTTTTGTTCATGCTCTTTGTTTTGGTGGTGTTCGCTCTTGGGACTAAGAGGGACCGGACATCAATCCATGTTTTCCAAATCTTTCTGAACAAGTCTCTCATATTTCAAACTGGTAAGTAACAGCCAGGCAAGGCGTATTAGTTTATCTTTGTTTTCTCAACTTGTGAATTTTACCTTTGCTAGAGGGATGTATCCCTGTTTTGCTGTAACTTTGAAACTAAGGCTAGAGGGGGGTTCCTCTGGCCTCTTTGAATCTGACTACCCTGTAAAGTTATTTTCCATCCTGATTTTACAAAGATGATTTTTACATTTTCTTTTTAATAAGATCCTTCTTTTAAGAACCTGACTGATTTTTCCATTGTCCAAAGACCCAGGGGTTTGGGTCTTTGATCACTTTGCAACCAATTGGTTAGGATATTATTCTCAAGCCTCTCCAGAAAAGGAGGTGTAAGGGATTGGGGGGATATTTTGGGGGAAGAGGAACTCCAAATGGTCCTTTCCCTGTTACTTGTTAAATCACTTGGTGGTGGCAGTGTACAGGTTTTAACCTAAGCTGGTAGAAATAAGCTTAGGGGGTTTTCCTGTGGGTTCCCGCATCTATACCCTAAAGTTCAGAGTGGGGAAGGAACCCTAACACGTCTGCAAGAGATGAGGATACCATAATAAACGAAAACAAATCAAGTAAAAAAAGAACCGGAATTCCAGAAGTACTTTTTTTTAAGTTGTTCAGTGCCTGGAATCATGTCGTTAATCTCATACCCTGATTGCCTTTAAATACTTAAAGAGATAGACTAAATCAGGCGTGGGATCAGCTGGATCACCTGCAGAACATCTCTGCCAAGCAGCACTATTTTTTTCCTATTAAAAAACTTATGACAGTTTTCTTTACTCTGAAGATGGCATTCTAACTAAGGGAATGCAGCCAGACACCGAGGAGTTACGTGTTTAATGTTACTTTGTTTCTAGGCATCTTAACAATAAGTCAACATGGCTTTTTCCAAACCAAGTGCTCTGGGACATTACAGCCATGAACAATAATGATGAGACAAATCTAGATAGGTAGGGAAAGGCTAACACTAGAGCTGGACAAAAACTGGATTTTTTGTTTTGTGGGAAATTGAGAGTTCTTTTTTTTTCCCCTCCATTCTGGAATGGTAACTAAACATTTTGTAATTTCCTGCAAAATGAAACTTTAAAAAAAAAAATCAGATTGACTGAAAAATTTCATTTTGATAAAAATCAAAATAGTTTGTTCCGATTTTGACATTATAATTCCTTATTTAATTTTCTATAAAAGAAATTTAAAACAAAAAGTCATTTTGAAAGGAAAAATTGTAATGTTCCATTTGGAAAATGTCAAAATGGAACATTTCAACCTTATCAAAACACTGTTTTTTCTCTTTTCCTCTCCAAAACAAAGTTATCAAAATTGACACTTTTCTTCAAAATGTTTTGACAAATCAGCATTTTCTGAAAGAAAAACTTTCAGCTGGAAAATGCCCTACCAGCTGTAGCTAGCTCTATGGGACAGAAATCGTGGTTTCTGATCAGGCCAGAAAATGAGCAAAGTTGGAAGAAATATAGGCAAGCATAACTTATTGGAAAGTAATGCAACCTCATTAGATAGCAAAAGTATCATTTAAACTCTAGAACTGATCACATGGAACACAGCTGCTTAAAACACGCCCACGTCCTTTTGTGTATGGAAAGTGAAGTAGCTTAATGTTATGAAAGAAAAGAGCGGAGAGCTGAATTTCAGAAATATAGGTTATATCACAACATTAACGTCCTGGAGAAGCCATAGAAACTGGGGGTAAAAGTGTGCCAGAGTCTTCTGAAAATGATCATCATCAGGTTATGGCCAAGAACATAGAAAAAGACCTCTTTATAGCCATTTTGTATCACAAAAAGAAGAAACAGCCTCAGTATGGAAAGTAGATGAATTGCAATCGTAAAATGTATGGATTTTTGGAACAAAGACTATTAGGTGTTACTGCAGAGACTGGTATTTGAAGACTGACAAATTCTTATTTTCCCTGACGTTGGCCCAGTAACAAAAGCAACATTTAATTCTTTTCTTCTAACTACACAGACTTTCTTGGCATTGGGAGAAGGAGGAGAAAGAGTACTTTAAGTATCCTGCCAAAAAAGTGAACATATAAGAAAAAACAAACAAAACAAGATACATTGTGGGATCCAGAATCTGACAAGGAATAGTTGGACAGAATAAAAACACAATCAAGACTGACATAGGATCACACAGAGACCAGTTTAATAACATTATCATCAGACCCTTCATCCCCATTCACATTGTGCGTCAGGATTTGCTGCCCCTCTTGCTGTATTAATGTATGGGTTGGTTTGTTATTATTTTCACTGGCAAGTACCTTAACATTATGCAGTCAACAAATATAACTCTATTAGATTTAATCCGTTTGGGCAGGATGCACGGTCAAATACCACTTTCAGAGAACCGTGGATGTTTCCATATGAAAACAAAAAACAGCGCCTAATGGATTTTTATCTGGTTTCCTAATGATCCAAAATGTATACCAGTAAAACAGTATTACATGGGCCCTTCACAGTACTAGTGGCCTAATTTCTTCCCAATCACAAGTATGGGAGTTAACCCAAGGAATACATTTATTTTGCAGCGATGGATGGTGATTAAATTGTAACAGTAGGAAAGGAACATATGCTTTCTTTCTCCCATTCAACTCTGCACCTGTCTGTGGTGTGTTGCCACCAATTTTATTACAGTCTTTATTTATTATTTAGAAATACACACAGATAAACAAGGTGCAGTATGGTATTGCCAGCAAAATTAAATGGAAGAATTTAACAGGACAATAAAATGGTGCTATGTGAACCTGGAGTTGTGTTCTTTGCTGTCCTGAGTTAGCCACTTTCCACAAAGATGCCAGGTCACCGAGACCTGCGTACTAGTTCTCAGCTGTTGGCAACATGGGGAATTGGCATTTTTAGAGAGTAAGTAGGTTAGCTCTTTTATAAAGACAGCTTTTGCAGCAAGCTAATCTGCTGAATTGTTTAACCTAACAGAGTCAAAATGAATAGCCTTCTGCAGCCACTGCCCAAATGGAACGTCAGTTGAAATTTTTCTCAGCCTGAGGATCAGACCAGATTATGTCTGGCCCTAGTAGGGGCAAGAAATCCAACACGCAGCACTCCACCAAGAGTACACATAATAGTACCTCTGTGCTCCCCGATAGCACTCCCCCAGAAATACCAATTACCCTGCAGGAGGCAGAGGAAGTATGAAAGGATATGGTTTGAAGATGGGTTATGACTCTGTCCCTTTCTACACTATCCCACAGAATGGACTCGCCACGCAGAGGAAAAGAGGTTGCATTGTCTAATGAAGGGATGGCTAACTTGCCAAGGAGGAAAGGTACATCCTTTCCCTGGGCAACCGTCTTGGGGTGATACAGCTCCACAATAGCTCCAGTGCATGGCATTGTATTAATTACATCATATGTTCCTTAACACTGTTCCATGTGGACTTTGGTATTTGGCATCTGGGATGTTTTGCTTCTAAGTTTATTTAAATCGTTGTCTGAATGGTTGAGATTTCAAACATCTTTGGGGCACATGAAATAGTATTTACTCATTAGAAATTTAGTTTGTGGACCACAGACTTGGTCTATTTAATCAATGTCAGTGGCATGAAAGCTCAGTATCCAGTGTAATAAAGTTCCTCCTCAATTTTTTCTTGTTAACAATAAATCATCCACAAGGTCTATGTTAACTTGGAGTGAACTTTTCCATGCTCTATAGCCCCAATACAAACCTAGTAAATCTAGTAAATCAGCATCTAAAGTAACTGAATAGCCCATGTACTCTCTGTTCACCAGTTTCCATTCTCAACTTCAGCTACTTTCTCTCCACTAGTCACAGAAGAGCTCCCCACTGTCTTCCTTGATTGCTGCTGTCCATTGATCATAGTCCCACTATGGAGCTCAATACTCAATACCAAAAACAGTCCAGCCCCAACTTCCTCAGCCTCATACTGAATTGAATTTTTCTGTTTTTCCTCTCTCTTTATGTTTATTAAAGTTCATTTGTGTGACTGGGTAGTGGAAATTGGGGTTTCAGGGAGGGTAGAAGAAAGCGTTTAGAGATTGTCTCCTTTGTGTCCTTTTCTACAAGGTTATCATATGCTGAAGTGACATTCCTGGATTCTACTGCTGGCCTCACCTGTCTGGTGTGAGTGCCTGACAATCTCTTCATCTGAGAGTAGTGGATGCAAAATGATGAACGCTGGAAGATGAACTAAGCATAAACTACCGTTGCTACAGAACTCCATAGTAAAGAAAAAAATATTGGTAAGACAAGACCCCTCTAAAAAACGAAAAGGTGAAAGATTGAGAAGACGGAAGAGATAAACAATGAACTATGGGAGTGAGTTCATGGAAAAAAAGAAACATTGGCTGGAGAGCCCCAGTTTTACATTTTGACACAGCCCCCTTATTACTCAGAAGTGACACTGCATGCACTTCAGCCATGCCATCAGGACGGACAGGAACACCCCAGCACACTGTTTTCAAACTCTCCATCGACACACAAAGGGGTGAACACCCTGATCCTTCCTGAAGCTGCCCTCAGACTTGTCCCAGAGATATGTGGATTTGCAGGATTGAGCCAGATCTGAGAACTTCACTACATAACACCTTCTACTGTGATCAATTGGGCTGGCATAATGGCCCCCTTAATTCCTGACTGTGGGCTTGACTTTAGCCTACTTTTAAAAACATAATTATAATACATATTGATTAGAGCCTGATCCAAAGCCACTTACATCAATGAAAACACAAAACCTTTTATCATCTGTAACCATAGGATCCATATACACAATTTGTGGCAATGAGCCTTCCAACCCAATCAACAGACTCAGGCTAGCAGGGCTCACACTAGCATTAGAGCTCAAAAAATAAGTATGTAGACAATGCTTTAAAGTTGCAGCTTGGGATCGAGCTCAGGTTGTGAAGCCTACCCATCTCTGTAGGCTTTGGAGCCCAAGCTCCAGCCCAAGCCACAATGTCAAAATGCTGTCTACAGAACTATTTTTAGAACACTAGCGCAAGCCCTGCTAGCCCGAGTCTGTCGATCCAGGCTGGGAGGCTGTCTCCTGAAGGCTACATAGACATCTCTGTGCGTCATCAGCAGGGTTGGGATCTTTAGACCTACAGCACGGTCTTCTAATTGATGGAGTAACTGGTAGAAGGTTGTTACTGTCTATGTGGACAGGCCACTAGAGGAGGATGGAAATGCACCCTTTGCCAGTGAGTTTCACCACTATCTGCATGGCTATAAAATAATATGGATTCTCAGAAATAATTGCTTCAGTTCCAGGTTATGGAAAGGAGTGTTCTCTAGTGGTTACAAATCCTTTTGCCTCTATACCACCTTGTGCTCCTCTCTTTCAATCTCCTGCCCTTTTCCCCTTGCCTGCTCTCAGTTCCTGAGCCCAGCTCCACCTTGGCCTACAGCAGCTAAAAGGAGCAATTACAGGGAAAGTCCTGCTCAAGCCTTGCAGTCCCAGGATGGAGCACCATCAGCCACTCTGTACAAGCACAGTCCGACCACCATGTAGGAGCTGCGCGTGACTGGAGCATGCCCAGTTCAGATGAAATCTTTGGGGAATTAGCTGCTAAATTTTAGCCACTTTACTGAGCATGTGAAAATCTCAGTTTGATCATAGAATCATAGATTATTAGGGTTGGAAGGGATCTCAGGAGATCTAGTCCAACCCCCTGCTCAAAGCAGGACCAATCCCCAAATGGCCCCCTCAGTTCTTCAGAGGTTTATAACTTGTCCTACTTTCAACAATTTTTTTTTTTTTTTTTTTTTTTTTTTTACAGGAATGGCAAAACGCACCTGATTGACATGAGGGCAACCCCATTGCCAAATTTTAAGTCCTTGCTCCAGAGCATGAAGGTGATAGAACTTCTCAACAAAACTGCTTAAGAAATTAACATAGGAAAAACAATACATTTTCCCTCAATTGAGTTCTGGAAAACAGGAGAAGCATTTTAGCGGACACTTTTTTTTAAAAGTCGTAAGGAGACCTTTAGCATGAAAAAATTCAGCCCAACTTGTTCAACTTTGGCAAAGCTATAGGCAACTGCAAACAGTCTTACAATGGGAAATGTTGGGCAACCTTAACAATAGGCATTATCATCTGTGCAACCTAGAACAAATTGAAATTAGTCTTATCAAGTAAAAGTATATATTGGAAGCCATTCTCTGCTTATTTTAATGTCTTCATTTACTTGTTAATTCATAACCCTCAGCATATTAATTCACTGTAGGCTTCCCATTCATACTGAAGTTCTGCTTTAATAATTATTTTTTTAAAACCAACAGCTCCATTCAAAGCCAACTGGGTCAACAGAAAGACTCCCACTAACTCCAGTGGAGTTCCTTCAGGTCCCAGAAGAGTATAATCAACCAGTCCACATCATATTTTAACTATCTGAAAAACAAATAATAAAAAACATACAGGATTTTTCTTCAATGTTTCAATACTATTTTAACTGCATAGAAATATTTGCTCTGGGGTAGAGATTTTGTATGCCAAAATTCAGACAGAATCATTATTTCTGTCTCAGTTATAAAACACTGAAAAATGAAGGCACATACATCAAGTGTTGTCATAGCCTTACGGCAACTACAGCAGTAAAGAGCAGTACAGTACAGTTGTAATAAAGACAAGCCTCAATTTAAAATAGCATTTCTGAACATTTGACTTTCACCAAGATAATAATTACAGCACCACAGAGATTACAGAAAATGCACTGACAAAAAAAGTCATAAAGAGATTTTTTAGACGAATCCGTCTGTGGAACAAATGGCTGCAGTTTTCATTCCGCAAACCCACAACTGAAAGAGAGAAGATCTTAAACCAATCCTTAGAATAAATGCTCCCAGTCCCAAAGAACACCCCTTTATTACTTGAGAGTTGCAATTTATTTTGTGGGCGCTTTACTGCCTTGTAAATGACAAGCAATAAGATAAAACTCAAGTTTACTTAAAATTGTGTCATTTTAACTTTCATTTACAACACCAAACTGCAGTAACCACCACAATGAAGGATGCCGAAGCCAAAATATCAAGACTTTCCTATCTCCTATGTCTAGGAAAGTCTCATTACAGTGTAATTCAATGATACACATGGCAAGGGCTGCCTCACTTTATTCTTTTTTTGTTTCTGAAAATAACTCTTCAAATGGCAATCTCAAGATGGTATCCAAAACCTACTGCAGAGCTGCATGGAGCTAGAAAAAATATCTAGCAGGTTTATCATTCTTTTGTCTCTTGCGTGACAGGGATGATAGCTCATTTTTTTCTTCGGCATTAACAGAACATTCACATCACATCAAATTCTGAAGTCATTAGTTAGTATATTCACCTGATCTACATTCATAAAAACAATAACTTAATCACAAGCTTTTAAAATGCTAGTTCAAAAAAAGAAGTAGGTGCTATTGAACTGCATTATCATTATTCTAACCTACTTTGTATGGTAGTGTTACAAAAGAGGGCGTATGTGTGAACTCAATATTGCTCCCTCTAAAGGCAGTGGCAAAATATCTATGGACTTCAGTAGTAGCAGACTTTTGCCATATGCACAGTAAGTTCAAACAAGTATTTCTCGCTACTACAAGCATAACAGAACTACTGATACAGCAGCAATGAAGCATTCCCACCAAAACTTACTGACATCCCCCTCCCTATTATAATGTATGTGTCCTATTGATTCATCTCCCAATTGCTGCATAGTCATCCTGGCCCACCATAGCAGAGTTACAGAGGGGCAGGAATGCTAGCCAGAGCTGGATCATTGAGCACAAGGATTATGTGCAGCTCTGGTACCAAGTATAAAAGTGGCTCTTGTGGTTCTGCACCATCTAGGTCCTCAAACTACTGCATGAGACTGAAACTACCCCCCAGGAAGCTGAAGGATGTGCCCATCTGAGACCCAGAGACTGAAGGACACAGGAGGACACAGAGAACAGGGGTTAGGAGAGATCCTGAAAGCCAAAAAGAGGATAGGGAGAGTGGCAGCAGATGGATGGAACCTGTATAAGAGGAAGAGCAGAGATGAGATTTTTTTTTAAATCTCCCTGGAACCTTCCGCTTAAGCCTGGAACAATAATAAGATGTGGAGCTGAAGTGGACAGGTTTCTTGTGGGTATGGGAATACAAAGGACTGTAACCACTTAGAGCAAAGGGCTCTATGGTTGTCAAGCAGAAGGCAGAGAGAGAGGGATTTCAGTAACAGCTTGAGGATATGGTGTTAATACCGTCCTGGGCTAAATAAATTCTTTGGCCTGCAGTTTCTCAGTTTATTTACAAGTTATTAACTGTATCCTGAGTCAAACAGGGAGTGCATCCTCAAATTACCATTTAAATGCTGCACTGATTAACAAATTCTCTCATTTCAGGGTGCATGTCCACAATATGATACTGGCCCCTGAAATGAATGTGGACAGCAAGCAGGTGAAATTTCAATCTGATCACTATAAAGAATGAAGATAAGGGTCGGGTGAAAAACTCTTTAAGACAAATATAAAATAGATGTCAGCAGGGTCTGAATGAGCTCTCCCCTGATTTCTAGTGATGAGCCTGGGGAAAAAAACTTCAGGAACTGACCTTGTTTGGATAGACACACCACTCTGCCTAGATGTGCAGCATGATAGAGCTGCTTTGCCCAAATCATCTTTTATGGCTCGTGTTGAATTGCAAGTCAGTTTGTTACTGGGTGCAGGAGTAATAAGATGGTATTATCTCAGTTGTGTGAATCAAGGGCAGCAGAACTGTACTTGGCATGCCCTGATTGAGGGCAGTCACCCTCAACTGAACTGCAATTGCTAAGCAGGGGGCAAGGCTGGCAAAGGCTAGTGGAGACGAGAAAGTGTGGAGAGATACTTGTGCCTGGTGGTGTGATCTCTGCCCAAAGAGTCCAAGACACCATTTGACCCTTCTCATCTCCACTGTTTAATAACAGAGCTGATTGGACTCAATTGGGAATCTTTTGTTACTGATCCCAAGAGTGGAAATCACTGATAACCAGGTCTAAGTGCTAAACCTTAGACCAGCGGTGGGGTATCTCCCGGGAAAGAAACTGGCTAGCCTGCTCTAGTAGTGAGGTGCCCCCACTAACTGCTGAAATTCACGGACAGCTGAAATCACTGACCGCTGTGTTAAGTGGTTGGACATCAAAACATCACAGAGGCTGCAGTAGAACAATCCAGCAGGTGATGGTGCAGTGGCAGAGCAATTGATGACTTAGCAGCCAGTGACGGAGTGGATGACAGCACAGTGGCCAGCAGTGGAGTGAACAACAATGCAGCATGCGACGGAGCAGTAGAGAGTGGATGACAGCACGGCAGTCAGCAGCAGAGTGGACACTGGTGCTTTAAAATGCAACAACACTGAATGGTGCAGCAGCAGTCACTGAGGCATTACTCCACATTTCACACCCCACCCTGGGGTGGGAGGTGAACTAACAAGAAGGCACTTCTGAACTCCGGGTCTTTGCTAATCAAGGACAACAACTGTGAATGGAGTACAGTGGAGGGAGAGGGGAGACCATGTTAAAGGAACTTTTGTTTGTTGGATGTTTCCACTGCAAGGTGAGACCCTGAGGCAAAAGACACTGACCAATGTACTCTGCAGTGGGTGTTTTGCTCATGGCCATATGCCTCTGAATCATTCTTGTAGTATTTTGCCAAATTAATGCTGGGTTACTTTCCCCTTTTTATTAGAAGTTTTCTTTTCTACACCCTGATTCAGTGCTTGCGAGAGGGGAGATTTTGCCTCTTAAAAGCGCCCAGGGATGGTGTGTAATTTTCTCAGATTGTTGGGTGGGGCTCAAACTAGTTCTGTGTTGTATTGTTAAAAGGAACCCCTAGATACTGAACGCTTGCTGCTGCCAACTCCACCTGGAAGAAGGATTATATAAATGTTTAAAGAATAATGGTATTTATGACTAATTTTCAAGTAACCAAAATAAAAAAACCAACTCCCTATTCGTTAACAATTTCGTTTTGAAAAAAAGACACGTTAACAAGAAATGTACTGCTGGAATTTCTAGTTTAATAATTTCCACTAAATTGTTCATTCAGTCATGTTTTACCTACACAAAATACAAACAGGGCAGCGTTTTGTTGTTTCAAAACTGTGTGTGGAACCTTTGAGAGATTCAACAAACTCTATGGAACCACCACCAAAGAGAGCGTGGCAAAGAGTTATGTTCCAGATGAATGGCCAAGAGGAGAAGCGGACGACTGTCTGAATACTAATATATGACAGCAAGTCCATGTGCATTTCCTTAAGTTAAAAAGAAAACCAACTGGGATGTAGAATGGACACTGAAAGATCAAGTCAGTCTGGGAGGAAGAAGTAAAATTTCTCTCTCTCTCAAGGGAGAAAAGAAGGTTATATACATATTAAGGGCAACCTGCTTTCTTTTTTTGGAGACTGCAATGAATGGATTCAAATATAATAAAAAAGCTGAGCTCTCAGAGAAACAAGGGAAGATCGAACATGAAGAAAAATGGCATCACAAACACTGTTCTATGTGGAAGAGAACAAATATGAAAGACTAGGAAGAACAGTAAATGGAGGAGAAAGGTAACAAAAATAAGCTTATTTAAACTAGCCATTCTGAATAAGTTAACAACGAGAAGGAAAAAGCTGAATACATGGACTGACCGGTGACTAAAGAGGAAACACTGGGAAGGAAGCTACAAAAAGAATGGGCTACTGGTTTTGTAGTGAGGGTTCTGGGACAAAATGTTTGTGACTCAGAAAAAGAAAAACTGCCTCCCAGCTGCCACAGCCAATCTAGTGGCACACGTTATCCTTCGCTTCTATCATGGGCAAATCTGAGGCTCTGAAAGTGCTTTCAAGGATTTAGCTTTATAGCACCTGTGGCCACAGCCTATCAACTGATACCTTGGCCCTCCCAAATCTGAGCCTGAGGCTATGTAGGAGACATATTCATTTTCGCTTTATGACATGCCAGTGCCAGCTGTGTGCCTGCTCTGAGTGGTTGCCCATCTGAAACACCAGGCACCTACTTGGCAAGATAGCCCCTCCTGCTGCTCTTGGCAACCATACTGAAATGTATAGCAAGATGCCAAGCAGCATGTGGAAGGCTATCAGAAGCTGGTCTTATACATGCAAAAGTATAAAATCTGGAATGTGCTGACCAAAACCTTATCATTTGTAATTTTCCAATCATTAAAATAAAAAAAAGTCAAATAAAATCAGGGACAATCAAGAAAAAGTTCTTACGTCATCTTTAAATCACCTTATGTCTGAGTACATACAGATTTAAAAACATTCCACTTTATGTTCCACATAATGCTGACAGCCTAAAAATAAAAAGGAAGCTTATCCCAGTATTGTTTGGTGGTTGACAATCTACATGCTGCAATATTGTAAGTGGTAAAATAGGACAAACCCCCAAAGGACAGAAAGACACAACTTTGAATTTCCATTAATCTGTGGGATTAAGTCAGAACCTTCAAATTATCATCTAGACTTGTTTAAGAAGTTAAGCAAAAGGAAAGGAAGAAAAAAATAAAACTGGAACAGAATCCATTCATAGTACCTAAACTTAATAAGCAGACCGTGACATTATACAACAAAGGCACAATGGGATGGCAAACTGTTACTTTAAACTGCCATTACACATTCTTTGTATATTTCTAAAACTATCCTTATCAACAAGCTTTGCCAGAATAGTTTTAAAAGAACTTAAAAAAAAAAACTGGCTGTGGAACGCTACGAGGATGAAGTCAATGACACAGCTACAGTTTCATCAGGACAGCATTGGATTCTTTCATTTCACCACTATTTTACTTTTGATTCTTAGTGTATGGCTTCTGTTACTAGCAGACCAGGAGCACACAAAAAAAAAAGCCTAAAAATATCTGTGCAAATGTGATTCTATGTCTTCTGCTCAACTGCAGAAGACATTGCACCGTGTCATATGGAGACTTGAAGTACCTCGGGAATTCAGGACATGCCACTCTCTCAATATGATATGACTGAGCTTGTAACACGCACCTCCCCACTGCTGTTTTACCTCTTTCATCTTATAAACCTTTAATGGTCAAAAGGGACAATGAATACATTTCACTGTATCATGCTTAACCTCCAGTTAGGCTGTCAACAGCTTTATCAATTGTGACAGTTTTATATTTCATTACATTTCTAGTTTTCAAATACTACTAAAAGGAAACTTAGGAGATTGCCTGATATTAAAGGAGACCTTTACAGCAAGCAAATATAATGTTGTGATTACACTGCTTATGGAGTTCATTTCTCAATAGTTGTGTTTAGCAATTTGCAGGTAATACGGTTGCATCTAAATGTCGGTAATAAGAACAGAAATCAATCAAATATTATAGGATGTTCCAAAGACATTTTAAATATGTTCAACTAAGTCAGATTTTCCATGCGAACATCATAACTTTCTGCCTTATTACACTGCATAAATGACATTTTCAGAATTTTAACATAACACAGAATGTAGAATCACAATCTAGATATTCTCTAGTGTAAATCCAGAGTGAAGCCACTGTCTTCAACTGATCACTCCAGATTTACTCCAGTGTAACTGACTGCAGAATTTGATTCACTGTTCAATTTTTCTAATATTTTAAAATATTTTAAAAATATTGTTTAATATTTTTTAAATGTTTTTAAAATATTGTTTACACCTAATCACAAAATACTAACACCTCCCTTTGTGATAATCAGGAACTGGATTTCTTTGTACATTACAGAAGAGATTGTTGATCGTTTTTGGGCAAGTACAGAACCAATCCAAATGTTTGATAATCCATTGAAACCAAACATGAAGAAACTTTTCACTGGCTGTGACTGATTCAGGAGGGAATAGAGGCTGATGTCTCTGCAAACTGGAACAACTCCAAGAAAGCCTCTGAGGTGGATATGTTGAAGGTTCACCCCTCATTATGTTAAAAGCAAGAAACATATTGTTTTTCTGACTGCTTCCTTCTTGCCATATTGCCTCCAAATTAAAAACTAGTAGTCAATGGGGACACATTTTTGCCCTTAGCTATATAAGACACATTCTAACTGCTGCAGCTGATAGACATAATGCTGGCTGCAGATGACACACTTATAATTTTGGCTATTTTGATTGTAAATTTGATTAATGAGTCCTGAATTTAGAAGTGCGTATTCTAAGGATCTGGGTTTTTCAATAGCGTCACATTACTTAACTGAGACAGAAGTTTAACCATGTTGCTGTTCCCTGGCAACAAAATAAGTACATATTAGTTTAGGTTTAACAGATAGAGATTATACTCCACCAATAATGCCTTGTTTAACCAGAACAATATAAACCTTCCATCACGCTATCAGACAGCATAAGGGTGCTATAGTAGACCCTAGTGGTTTCAAATCCAAGGAACCACAAAGCCTAGATAAAAAAAGGTGAAAGCAAAAAAAGTGCAGGTTTAGTGTACGGTTAAACATAAGCAGTGGCAATTTTCAGGAATTCTACACACAAAATGAGAAATTTGAATGGCCTGACCAGTATAATGAAAAGGAAATTGCAAATTTCTAATCATCTGTAATATTGTTTTAGCCAGTTCCTTTTATATTTGATAAATGCTCACCTTCAGGTGATTCAGAGGTTTTTATGACCTTAGATTTATGCTGCAGAGGTCAACAACTATTTAAAATGACAGAAAAATAATGAAGAATATCTTACCTTAATAACTGATTATGATAATATAGTGAAGAAAAGTATGTGTAAATAGAGCCTGGAAGCTAGTTTGAGTATTTTCCTGATTTATTTAATAATAATTTCATGTGATGTTTTCTTTGATGTTTGATTCTCACAGACTTCAAAAACACCAGACTCAAGGGTAGAGGTCAGCAATCACCATATCTACTTTAAAAATCGCCATTTAAATGCAAATATTGTCCTGTCATCCTGACCTTTAAACACTCTTTTCACAGAATCATAATAACAAGAGTAAATTTTGGGTCTTGATGTCTATGGAGTAGTTATTTTGTCATTTAGTCTCATTTTTCTAACATAACCCCTTCTTATGTATATGATTAGTTTTATGTCATTGTATCAGTGTACTTTAGTTCTTCAGGGAGAAAAGCAGTAATTTTGCTTAAATTTCATTGTATGTGTAGAGTTTAAAAATAAAGCTTCTCTGATAAAACATATTTTCATATATTTTTGTTCTCTAGTATTTGAATTATATTCAGATTTTTATGTGATAGCAACAATTATCCTCACATCCTTTCACTAGAATACTAGGAGTTGCTAATGCTGAATTTAAGTTACAATAATCTTCACAGTAAGAGCCCTTTCTCAAACAAGTAGACCTTCCTAACGTAAATAGATAACTCCCATTGAACCAAAAGTGACCATCTAAGCACTTATGGGGCATTTATGCTACTTATCCTGCACTTCATGGGCCCTACACCTGTTCAGCTACCTATCCCCATTATACGTACTAGTTCCACACCAGGGAAGCAAGCAGGACCATTCATGACTGCAGACAAGAGAACAGGATTTTTCCCTAAACTTAAGGATTTACTTTTAAGTTACATCCTGTTAGATCCTTGGGTATGGCGAACTGGGGCAACCGCCCCAGGCCCTGTGCTTTGGGGGACCCTGTGCCTCATGAGGAGGAGATGAGGTGGGAGGGCAAGCGTGGTGAGGAGACAAATGGGGAGAAGAGCGGCAGGTGGGCGGGCAGGGGCAAGGATGAGCCCTCCTACCAGAACTTCCGTCTCCCCCCAGCGCCTCCTACCCACCAGCCAGCCCCGCCAATCAGTGCCTCCCCTCCCTCTCAATGCCTACCGCTTGCCATGGATCAGATATCTCACGCCATTAGGAGGCGCGGGGGGAGGGAATGGGTGAGGGTGCAGCATGTTTTGGGGAGTGGGAGGAACTGGGTGGGGAAGAGGCAGGGTGGGGGCAAAAGATATGGGGTGGGGGCGGGGCAGGGGTGGGAAGAAGCAGGGCACAGTGGGGCCTTGGGGGAAAGGGTGGAGTGGCAGCGGAGCCTGGGTGGACCCAGGGGGTGCACCCTCTGGCAGATTAGAAACTCAGCGCCTATGTCCTGGGCCCTGCACCCCACTAGGAACGGCCCTGCATCCTGTCTCTTTTTTTATGAATTCTCTGCACTACTCAAAGCAGAACATTCTCTATTTTACCTCCAAAGACATCGCACATGCAGAACCAAATCAAAGCCCAGGCAAATGAAATTCAAACTTTCAATAAAAGAGAAGTTAAAGGAATTAAGTTTTATCACTCCATTTCTCTGTAAAGGGGGTTTACAAGATCCTCGATTTTCATTATAGCACTTATCCTTGCTTGACTAATATTTCTGTTTGTCTGAGTCAAGCAAGTCTCAGGAATTATCAAATTCTGATCTTTCCACAAGACAAAAAGCACCCAAGTGAGCTAACTTTTTTGTGGAGATTGTTTACTGTAGTAATTTTCTGAAAATATTTCATGTTTCTCCTGAATGAAAAATGCTTGAATTGCTAATAACTTTATTTACTGTTTTCACTTTATAAGCAATCTTATCTACAGATTATGCAAAGCATAGTTTAAGTATTAATGAAACAAATTAACTGTTTCACAAATCATATGGAGTCTAGAAAGACTTGTGGGGGTAAAGCATATAACTTAATGCCTGAAGATTACCAATCACAGCAACTAAAGAATCACAGCATGGTCAATTCAATTTTCAATGATGCCTCTTTAAGTTCTAATGAACCATGGTACCCTAATGAGAGGTTTCACTGAATCATGGCCAATCAAGCAGAAATTTCACGGAGACACAAGAAAACTTAGGAGCAACACCATACTAAAAAGACCTTTTTATAAAAATGCATACAACTTCTGACTACCGGTCACCTTTGAAGCTAACACTGCAAATAAATTGTAACTTTTTTAGGCAGATGGTTTCCAGAGGTAGCTTTTCCTGTTTATAACCCAGAAATAGTTTCTCTCAAATTGTTAAACACCAGCTTTTTCTGAAAAACGATCATTAACTTTAAAAAAAAAAAAAAGGCTAGGAAATGCTGCTTTCTGATTAGCCAGCAGTTGTGACAATATTCTGGCAAAACCTCATTGCTATGTCCACTATGCTTTACTGAACCCTTAAAATTATAATAATTGCAATGCACTTCCACAAATAATGGCTGACAAGCAGTGAAAATATAGCAAGTCCTCACAGAATTGTTAAAAACAATGGCTGAATAATGGGTAAAATTCCCATTGATCTCAACGGGGCAAAATTTCACCTTATAACTTTCCTCCAGGGCCTCCCGGGGGCGGGTGGGGCAAGAGGGTCAATTTGCCCCAGGCCCCGCAGGGGTCCCCATGAGAGTTTTTTGGGGCCCCTGGAACGGAGTCCTTCACTCACTCTGGGAGCCTTAGAAAACTCTCGAGGGGCCTGGGCCCCCGGAGCTTCTTCCACTCTGGGTTGTCGTTGGCAATTCAGTGGCAGGGGATCCTTCCGCTCCAGGACCCGCCGCCAAAGTGCCCTGAAGACCCACAGTGGGGGGTCCTTCCAGCACTTCGGTGGCGGGTCCCGGGGCGGGTCTTCAGTGGCAATTCGGCGGCGGGGGGTCCTTCCACCCTGGGACCCACCACCGAAGACCCCAGGCCCCCTGAATCCTTTGGGCAGCCCTGCTTTCCACTACCTGCAAAATGGATTTCTGTGAGAGTAGCTCAAATAACTCATACAAATAACTGGACTGACAGGTAGATGGAAAAATCGAAGAAGGAAAGTCCTCTGGTCCAAAAGAGGAGTGTTTTTTTAACTTTGCCCCAAAGAAAGGGAAAGAATCAGGGGAGGAGTGGAGGAGGAGGTGTGGATTTGTTTGAATACTCTGTCTCTCTAGATATCCTGACAGCAGGGGAGGACAACTCATTTAAAGAGGCACAGAAACAACCAGAAATAGGGTGTGACATTTACTAAACATGTTCAGTGGATGTTTCCAAAGCTGTGTAGGAAGTTTTCATTGTGAGCAATCTCCCAGGCCAAGACCACAGGCTCCCCGATACCTTGTGTGCTGGTACCTTGGGCTCCCTGGCCATGCAAGGAGCCCGGCAGTCTGCTGTCAGCACGGCCATAACCCTAACCCCAATCCTGCACCCACCCCTTAATTTCCAGCAAGTATAAAAATAAAAAGTTTTAAAAAACCTTAAAAATAAAAATTGATATTAATTGTCAAAATTAGAAAAAAATAAAAATTGATTTCTGCCAAGCCTAGTCATACATGATATTGCCTCAAAATACCTCTAAACCTGTAACACTTCTATTGCACATGTACCAGGAAAGTGACTTCCCTATCATTCACACACTAACACAACTAGTTAACATCAATTATTAGTGATATAAGAAAAAAAGAATAGGATGGGCAAAGAGCTACTGGACATTTCATAGAAACTTATTTTTACTGGTAGACAAAATATCCTTTTTTGCATTTCCAATAATCCACACTAATTAGTCAAATAATGAAAAGAAAAATACAGCTTTTGATTGGATTACTTAATTATAGCCACTAGTCCACATTACATGAAAGCAGAGTAAGCTGAAGCAGTAATGTCCACCCTATCTAACTACATATGTATTTTAAAGAGGATATACTGCCACTTGGTTGCCTTACAAATACGTTTTGGAGAGGCTCCTCCCTCTTTTTTGTCCCAGGGGTAGCCTGAGCTACTTGGTTTGATGGGATTGTACTGACCAGAAACAAGGGACAAACCCCTTCTAAAGGCTTGCTTCATAAAAGCTTTGGAATAAGGATGTGTGTGTAGGGAGGGATACCACTTAATTAATGTCAGTGCTAGAATCTTTCTTTGAAATGCACAGTTCTCAGAACCACTTTGACAGGGTGAAAGGTAATGTGAAAGTTGAAATTTCTCCTACCTTTCTGACTTCAGGAATTGTAACAAAACCTACCAAACTTAATGTTAAGAAGAAGAAAAAAAAAAAAACCACCACACATTACCATCCTAAACGAACAGTGGCCCTTTAAAAGGCAGAACCCTGACCCTTTAAAAGAACTAAAATAGATTTTCTCCTTTAGTTCAAATTTGGAGCACATGAAGAAAAATTAGATATCTGGCATCTAAAGGGGGAAATACCTCTAACAGGCCCTGTGAGCAGAAGGCTCTGAAAACTATTTCATACTAACCATTCATTCCTTGTCTTCAACAGCTTAGGGGAGGTAAAATGAATGAGTCAAATAGCTCCTGGTTCTTTAGTCCCAGCCTCTCACAAGCACCTATGATATTGATAGGACAGCCCCATTTCTCATATGTCAATTCTCAGCCTTCAGTCTCATGTCTAAGAACACACGTGAGGCACAGCAATACAGCAGTGTTTCTCAAAGTGGGGCCGCTGCTTGTGTAGGGAAAGCCCCTGGTGGGCCAGGCCGGTTTGTTTACCTGCCCCATACACAGGTCTGGCTGATCGCAGCTCCCACTGGCCGCAGTTCGCCGCAACAGGCCAATGGGGGCTGCTGGAAGTAGCGTGGGCTGAGGGATGTACTGGCCACCGCTTCCTGCAGCTCCCATTGGCCTGGAGCAGCAAACCGCGGCCACTAGGAGCCGCAATCGGACGGATCTGCAGACGGGACAGGTACATAAATTGGACCGGCCCGCCAGGGGTTTTCCCTACACAAGTGGCAGCCCCAGCTCGAGAAACACTGCAATACAGCAATGTGCACAATTTTTTATTTTCTTACTCAAACTGCAGCAGTTCTGTTTACCGCTTCAGTGCAACGGTTTCTTCTTCTAACCATAAGACAAATAACCTCAGATTCCAAAAAGTGTGTCTGTGTGAACGGAAGATTCTGTTGCTTTGATTTCTTTACTAAGGACAAATGTCCAAAGTAGAGCAGCACAAAGGAACCGTGGCTGCTTTCACATGAGTTAATGAATGTTTAAATTAAGAAGAATGTTGTTTCATAAATTAGTCACATCAATGAATTTTAACAGACAAATATGATCATACAAAAATATCCCTAGAAGTATAAAAACCAAGAATTGAATCAGCGATCTGCTTCCTTATTATTTTTCCCCAGAAACAGATTTTACTGTAGCACCTCATCTTCCAATATGATGTTTCTAGTTTCCTAGCACTCTTTCATATAGTTTCTCTCATCAGGTAAGAAATATTTTATGCAGCTATATCATATAAATTATATTTCTCTCAAAACACATTTGTGGATCTATGTACCCTAATTCCTTTTTCCCTGAAGAAAATCTGTGCTTTAATAACATAATGGTTTGATTTATCAGGATGGTTGTGTGGGGGCTGGATGATTTAAGAGACTGACATTGAAATATAGAACTTTTCATTTTTAAGTTTTTATTCTGAATATGACCCAGGATGGTAATTGCCTTTATGTCAGAGTCAAATGCTGGTAGAATCCAAAAGCATTGCCATTTGCTGGATGGGAAATTAGCCCACTTGCAATTGGACAGGTGTCCTGCGTTACAAAAGCCACTCTGGCCAATGACACTGAACAACGTTCTTTTTATCCCTCTCTTCAAAAACGAAAAGGACTGGATGGGCTAGAAACCAAGATATATCCAAATCTGTTGAGTTGTGTCCACAATGGACATAAGTAATGAAAACAATGCCATGTATGTGAAAATACTGAACATCACTGTGTGTATGTCAGTACATAAACATGGACAGAAAAAGACTGAGGCTGAAGTGTTATCTTTGCAACTTCCTATCCTTTGCTGTCTTGAGGCCTACTTCATCAATGTTCATTTGTAGCTGTTACAATGACAAGTACAATGTGTATATACCATCTGCAAGCATATAAAATAATTAGTAAAACAACATTTGGCAAGAACTTTTGAAGATATAACTGGATTGCAATAACTTTTATAAAATGTCAGAAAATGTACACACACAAAACTTGTCAGGCATCAGCCAGTGTGTGTATGGGGGAGGGGGGAAGAATTAAAGAAATAAGAACAATACAGAAATGAACAATTCCACAGCATTCCATTTTCAATCATTTCGCTGGGGAAAATTACCACCTATGTGTTTCAGTTTTATAAGCTTCTACATGCAGTCAACAAAGTCCAGAGAGGTTAGGAAATAGTTTATCAGCCTTATTGCTATCAGCTAAATACTTCACAGGAGACTGCATAAGTATGCAGAGATATATACCACCTCCAAATGGTACCAGAACTACATATGTCACAATGATACACGGACACATGAATAAGATACAATATTAGCTGTAACACATAAAAAAGCTCTCATCTCTTGACACCACCACAAAAGAATGAGGAATGTACTATATGCATTGAATTGCATTTTTTGTTAAGTCTCAGCTTTTTACCCTAATGTGCCTAAGTAAGCAGTGCAGACTCCTTAATTTGCACATATTAACACTAGCAGCTTCCAATACTCTATTAATATGATGCTCTATTTAGGTTGTCTGCTGAAATGCTGAACCTGACTATATGAAATTTGAATTTTTAAATGATTAATGCTCCCAGTAAAACAACACTTTTTTTTGTATAGCTACAGGAACATAAGCTTTAAATCTGGTGTCAGCATTTGAATTAGTTACACACATAAATGTTTCAACCTCAGGGGGTAATAAATTAATTAGGATATGTTTACTGTAAGTCTTATTGTGGGTACATATCACAAATGTAACCTGAAGGCTTCGGAGAAATATTTTAATGTTTTACTAGAAAAAAATGGCTGCAGAGAGACTCACATGGAAGCAGAACAACTAAATACAATGCAATTCTACAAAAATGCCAATCCTGCCAAAAACAAAATAGACTATTAGGATTTTGAAGTAACTGAAAAATGAACAGTAAATTCTGTTTTAAAAATGGTATTGCTGGAAGCAATGCAGACAGCACCATGCAACAAATTGAAAATATGCTCTGAAGAGGATCATTTTAAAGAAGAGGAAAAAAAGTCATCCTCTTAGGGAGAACCAGAGGCTTAGACTTCTCATGTGTAGGTGTTTGGGAGGCCCTTTAAAATGGGGATCTTCATCTTATGATGTATATGTTCCTTGGAAAAGTTTGTTCTTTATAAAACAAACAAACAAACCTGTTATTTCTTTACCAGGTGTTTGTCTCCATATTCCACTCAACCTGTTGAAGAGTTAATATGCTGCCTTTAATCAGTCTACTCTTTCCAAATGAAATGCAGTTCACTTAGGTCTGTTCTACACTGGTGGGGGGTGAGGGGGGAAATCGATCTAAGTTACGAAACTTCAGCTATGTGAATAATGTAGCTGAAGTCAACATACTTAGAGCTGCTCACCGCGGTGTCTTCACTGGGGTGAGCTGACTGCTGCTGCTCCCTTCGACTGTGCCTGCACCTCTCATGGCGGTGGAGTACAGGAGTCGACGGGAGAGCGCTTTGGGGTCGATTTATTGTGTCTAGACTAGACACGATAAATCAACCCCTGCTGGATCGATTGTTGCCCGCTAATCCGGCGAGTAGTATAGCCATACCCTTACATAATATTAGAATAGTCTATTTTTAGGTTGGCGGTAGAGTGCTATAAAATCCACCCCAACCCTATGACTAAAATGTAGACTGAACTGAAATTCCCGCGTGGTCCAGCCCACAGGTGCAGCTACATGAGCTGTCACTGGATCCATGTAAACATCGAGTCATTGGCCTGCCCCCATTAGTGAAAGCATATGTGGTGCAGGCAGCTTGAGGAAGCTTTGAAAGCCACCTACACAGCTCCTCCGCCAGCGCCCAGATGCCCTAAATAGTACAACATGGACTTACATGGTATAGAGGACCTTGCTGAACCTATAAGGGCCTAAACCTTACGCATTTATTATGGCTCTGCTAAAGAATTCCATAAAGCTCTGTGAAAAGTAATGCCAAAATAGATGTATTTGCTAATAATTCTATATCAAGCTAAACTGCAAATATGTTTAAAAGCATGACATTTCTCATAGCCATTGTTCCGACAATTACAATTGGCTGTGCCTTGCCAAAAAAAATAAAATAAATGTGCTTAACTGAAACTCAGGAAAGGCATATATAGAGAACATAACTAGTCTTGCAAGTGCATAGGAAATATTGATGATCAAGGTGACATTACTGTTTAATTGGTTAAAACTCTTGGTTAAACCTATGTCAAACTCCAAGGTTAAAAGGTTAAACTGTTGTGATGCTTCATTATATATTCTATTTGCTCTAAATTTTCAAGATAAGCTGTTAACAACAAGATTGACATTTGTCAATAATTGAATGGTATCAGTCATGTCACTGGTCACAAACTATAATATGGGATAAATACCTCAGCTATAAAGGTCCTTTTTAACTGTTGCAATTTGGAACCGGATGAGGAACAGACTGTTACCCCAGAACTGGTAAGTTAGTATTTTCTATTGGTGTTGTTTGATCTCAGATGTCTAATCTAATTAATAAATCAAACTTGAGCATGACCAATTGATTTCTCAATCAATAAATAATCAAAAGAACCCATGATCTGCAATCTTGAACTGCCCTTTGCAGGAGATTAACTTCACCTTTAATAAATTCACTGTTTAGCTAATTCTTGAAGCATAAAGACAGTTATTTGAGGTATTATGTGCAAAAATGTTCCCCATCCCAATGTTCTTTTCAGAAAATGCAAAACACATGGTAAACTAAAGGCAAAGGATTTTAATTCAGGCCTGCTGTAAGCAGCTACAACTACTTCAAGTCATATTTACATTTGGCCTGAAAAGTTAAAAACATGCACATTGATAATAATTATTAGCATTACAAAGCGCTTTATAAATCAATGTTTTTTTATTCCATGCAGAAAACCCAGTAAGTCAGGCTTTGTAGGTCAGTGAGTTTCAACTAACTTGTCTTTGTTACTTTCTGCCAATGAACCAGTTTCCTATGACACTTGTAAAGGATACTCCTGCTTGTATTGAAGCGTTTGATTGATTGTTCTAAGTTTTTTTTGAAGTGTGATCTTTTATAAATCCTTTGTTTGGTCCTTCAGGTTATTATAACAATAGTCACTGACCCTTGTCACATGATACAATGTAACCTTTTGTAACATGACTATCATGGGGCTATTTGTTACAAGAGCTGAGGAAGAAAAATCTGATTAAAACAAACAAATCAACCTGATTAATTCAAGGGAGCCACGTTAATCAATCCTCATTGTTACTAGACTGCAACACACCTCACAGTTATTTTCGAGAATTACCTTTTCATAGACCTGAGGGCAGAAGGAAAACAACATTTGTGCTCCATTTAACAAGTAACTTGAGCCAGAGACAACTAACTCTGAAGAACGTACAAAATAACTGTACGCCAGTAAACGAGAGAAGACATACACCTCTACCCTGTTATAATGCTGTCCTCGGGAGCCAACAAATCTTACCACGTTATAGGTGAAACCACGTTATATCGAACTTGCTTTGATCTGCCAGAGCATGCAGCCCCGCCTTCCTGGAGCACTGCTTTACCGTGTTATATCCAAAATCTTGTTACCTCACGTTGAGTTATATCGGGTAGAAGTGTACTACAAGAATGGCTAACAGTGACCCCATTCCAAATGGAAAAGAATTTAATTCCAAACAGAAATTAGCTGACAACCTGCCAAAACAACAGTAACATCATCACCACCCAAGTCACAAAACGGTCATCCCTGAGAATCAGTCTACCAGGAAGAACAGAAAACATCTAAAGACGACCACGGATGATCCTGCCTCTTTGTTTCTGTGGGCAGATCTTCACTGCAGAGTTAACAGTCTCATTCTCAGGGGGTTGATCGAAAGTCCCTTACCATCCATGCACAAAATCGTCTTACCTGAATTTGGCAGTGCTTTATATCCAGCTGGCAAAGCGTAGGGTATAGGCTAGAGCAGCGTCTCTCAACCTTTCCAGATTGCTGTACCTCTTTCAGGAGTCTGATTTGTCTTGTGTACCCCCAAATTTCACCTCACTTAAAAACTACTTGCTAACAAAATCAAACATAAGAATGCAAAAGTGTCACAGACACACTACTGAAAAATTGCTTCCTGTCTCATTGTTACCACATAATTATAAAATAAATCAATAGGAATATAAAGATTATACTTGCATTTCAGTGTATAGTATATAGAGCAGTATAAAAAAGTCTGTCAGTATGAAGTTTTAATTTGTACTGACTTCACTAGTGCTTTTTATGTATCCTGTTGTAAAAGTTGACAAACATCTAGATGAGTTGATGTACCCCCCGGAACACCTCTGCGTACCCCCCAGGAGTATGTGTACCCCTGTTTGAGAATCACTGGGCTAGAACTCAGGTGCTGCTTTGGTGCCCTTACAATGAGAATACAAGTTAAATCACCTGTCCTGCAATGACTTCCCATAGTTACTCCTACATTCCCAGAACGACAGATAAGTTTTCCTAAAATTCACTGGGAAAAATTAGAGAGCTGTTCAGCTTACTGCAGCACATAGGAACATAGGATGTGCCATAAAAAGTCCTGCTGACACACGCATAAGTGCAGCACAAGTGAGGACACAGTAACTTGTGTATGGCTTTGCAGTGTGGCTGTTCACACTCAAGCGAGGCTAACCCTGATTTAAATTTGTGGTGAAGACATACCCTGTAGGATATGTACAGTTCTGCTGATAGTGAGCATGTGCTGACAGAAGTAACACACCCAGCAAATCAGAGACAATGAAAATCACAACCAGAAAACAAAGGCTCTAGGTGGTGGATCCACTTTAGCTGCTGAATAGGCCAGTGCAGAAGGCACGATTTTAAGAACAAGTTGGCCATATGGTCAGAAAGCCTTAAAGGTTCAAAGACAATGGTTACTTCTAGATGCCTAACAAGAGGCATAGGGGTTCAGGTCATCTACTTAAGCTTCATCCTAGATTGCCTTGTGGGCATTATTAACTGGTCATGTTTTGTGTCACATCTTTCTTACAGTTAGGTCTCTGCACTGCTTATTCTGAAGCAGGCTACTCTTTATGTAGTAAAATACTGTGATGATGCAAAGATGCAGTGAAAACATTAATCCAGAAAACAAATATAATGGAAGGGGCCAAAAATGGCTTATTGATGGAAAGTTACCCAGGTGAGCAAATCCTGTGGCATCAAAAACAAAACAAACAAAGAAAAACCATAAAAAACAAAGATGTGTTGCATTAACAATTAAATATTTGGTAATAACTAAAACAGAATGCGATTCCACAAGAAATAGTTTTATTTAGCTAGAAATTAGTCAAGAAAAAGACCCCAAGAAATTTCTAACACACAAATCAAGACACCAAGGAGATAACTGCCTTATAACTACAACAGATAGAGAGATCAGACATACTCATACAAGCACACAGTGATAGCCAAAAAATACTTAAGGGTTATCTTAGCAGGGTATTTTTGTTTTTTGTAGTTTTCTCAACATATTTTCTAAGTACAGGGCAAATAATGAGGTCACTTTTCCAGCTGTCTTCAGCAAAACTGGAAAAGTTTGAAGGCTGGGATTTTCAAAAGTGCTTAGTGTTGGCCTAACTCTGCTCTCATGTAAGTCAATAGGTTCCACTAATTTCAGTGGCAACAGAGTTGGGCCAGTTCTTATTGCTTCTGAATAACTTAACCAAAACTTAGGAGCACAAATCACCCCAGAATTTATTAGCAGATTCCTAAACGTGTGGAGAGCACTTAGCATACTGAGGGTCACTGTAGTACAAAATAATAATTGAATATTCATTTACACTCATTCATTTACACTCACCCAGTCTCGGGTTTATAAAAGAGAAATGATTACATTTTTATTAGCACTTTGAATTGTTGATTTGGGAGCTCATGTATTAGGCATTTGAGGTCCAGAATAACACAATTCTCCTATATTCTTTCAGACTCCAAGACATCTGTAACAGAGACGTCTGTCTTTGTTGAAAATGGAATCCTTTATGATTGTGGAATCATCCTTTTTTTGTGCTGTGATGTAAAAAAGATTCCATTTTCAATACTGACAGACCTGTCTTCCAGATGCTCCCTTCCCAAAAGAAAATGGGAGGTTTGGGGAAATCAGGAATAATTAATTCTATGTCTAATGGTGAAGTAGTAATTCCAATATAAAACTGGTGAGACCATATAATTAGGTCCTGGGTAATTAAATCTGCGGTTGTCCAAAAATATGGACATATATTTTCTTAAACAATATTCTGAAATAACGCCTAACTCTTGAAAGCCTATTTATAGCACTGTTTGAATAGGATGATTAGTACATATATTAGCCATCCAGTTGGAATAAAGAGTAAAACTGCCAGTGTTGCATAGTCCTGATTCTTTTTAATTTATCCGACATTAGTGATTTCATTGGTGAAAAAGACAATAAGTGAAAGAAAGAAGCTTATACATATTGATACTGTTAGGCAAAGAAATCACTGGCATTTAGAAAAGGAATGCAGAGGAGGTAAGACTGTTTGCTTTCTGTTTTAGAAAATAATAATAATTAATTATTAATTAGCATTGGTTGCAACAGATTCATTTCCCAGAGACCATGGTGTTCTCTCTAGTGACCAGGAGGAAGCCAAGTACTCAAAAGTAATGGAATTCCAACATGTGGAGCTAGATTAATTATTCTCCTGGCTGCAATATCCATTGACTGAATTGCTAGTTTCCAAAAGAAGCTAGAATTTATTAAGCCTTCTTCACAACTTTCTGTATTTTTTATTCATGCATCAAAGATATATTACAGCATATAAATCCATTGCCCATTTTTACATTAAAAAAACACATCAGCATAGATCCATCAAAATTTCTGAGAAACCTTTTTGAATTCATTCTGAAATTCCATTAAATGAAACAGGAAGACATATGTTATAGATAGTTAAATGTGTGGCATGTACACTTTTTAACTTTAACACAATGGATAGAAGACAGTGCTTTCAGTAAAAGGTTTAAGGTGCCAATATGACATATAAATGTTGACTCCCTCCTCTGATTGGCATTGATGCCAGTCTCTATTACCCACGTGTTAAAGATTTTCCAACAAGCACCTTTGTGCTCTCTCCCACGCTGCCCATCACACTTGCAAGGAGCTCCCTGAGAACTACTGCAAAGCCACCTTTTATTCACCTTCAAATCCTTCCTTAAAACTCTACTTTGCAACTCTAACTTGACAATGGTTAGACCGCTACTGCACTGATACTACTGCCCATCACGATGACCAATATTATTTTTGTTTCATCATTGTTTTCTGGTAGTCCCTCCATCTATTTGTCTGTATCCATCTGTTGTATCTTGTCTTATACTTAGATTGTAAACTCACTGTGTCAGGGACCACTTTTTTTTTTTTGTATCTGTACAATGTATTTTGTACCTAGCACAATGGGGTCCTGGTCCATGACTACTGCTCCTAAGTGCAATGGTAATACAAATAATAAATAACAAGAACAAGAACAATAAGAAGAAGAAGAAGAAGAATCAATAAGAGTAAAGGGAGAACATTTAGCTCCTCCAAATGTATAAAATTGTGACCCAATTTTAAAGGGAGAAGCACAGGAAGGATACTTTTAAAAAAATACCCTAAGAAAAAGTCAAGAAAAAATTGAAGCAAAAAACAAAGTCATCTATAAAAGAATGTATCATATCCTTAACAGAGACAGAATGATATGAGAAAATAATAGAGTAAAGATTACAAATTGAGGAGGACAAATATGGGGACCATTTCATACACACTTAGATGGCTATTTCTGTCTTTTCTGATTTAGTGTTTCCTTTCTTCCCTATTATCTCCAGTTTTGCCTTTCTTCCTACCTCTCTTCTCACACTTAGATAAACCATTATCATCTATCATTAAGACGTCAGGAACACACTGTTTTATCCTGAGGCTTTGTCTACACTGCACTTTTGTTGGTAACACTTTTGTTGTTTAGGGGTGTGAAAAAAAACAGTCCTCAAATGACAAAAGTTTTGCCGACAAAAAGCACCGGTGTAGACAGCGTTCTGTCAGCAGGAGAGAGCTCTCCCACCAACAAAGAGTAGCTACAATGTGCACCTTTTAGCGGCACGGTTGTAGCAGCACAGCTGTGTCGCTAAAAGGTGCATAGTGTAGAAAGAGCCTGAGTTAAAATTCTTCCTTAGGCCCCGTCTACACTACGCAGTTAAATAGATTTAAACAGCTTTAAATCGATTTAACGCTGCACCCGTCCACACTACACCACCCTGTAAATCAATTTAAAGGGCTCTTTAAATCGATTTCTGTACTCCATCAAAACCACAGGAATTACCCTAAAATTGATTTTACTACATCGGAATTATGGTAGTGTGGACGGAAATCGAAGTTACTAGCCTCCGGGAGGTATCCCACAGAGCACCACTGACCACTCTGGTCAGCAGTCAGAACTCCGATGCACTGGCCAGGTAAACAGGAAAAGCCCCGCGGACTTTTGAATTCTATTT